>NC_057812.1:687340424-687410848 GCF_018294505.1 Triticum aestivum
TTGGCCGGTTGGGCCTTTGGCCGGTTGGGCCGGCCAGCTGGGCCATTCGGCCTAGTGGAGGGGGGCTTTTCATTTTCCTTTTGTTTTCTATTTTGTATTTTCCTTTTCTTTTATTATTTTCTATTTTATTTCAAGTTCCCTTTTATTTCAGTTTTATAAAAATAAACACTAGCACCTAAAATTGTATTTATAAATATACTACCGCCACCTTAATTCTCAACCCAAGATAAAATAGTTTAATATTTTATAAAATTCAACAGGCATTAATTTAACTGTTTTTAGCTACTGTTTTAATTATCTTAGAGCCTTTACATTCTTTCAAAGTTTGGTTTCTCCACCTTAATTACCTAAGTATTATTTGGTTCACTTAGAACATTTAAATTTTAATATTTGAAAACGTTTATTGTTTGCTCGATTTTGAATTGAATTTAAATCGGTTTCGAACTAACGCGATATTGACAATAGTAATCGAAGTGACATGGCATCATTAGCAGAGGGCTGCTGTAGTTTAATCATCCGGGCGTCACAATTCTCCTCCACTACAAGAAATCTCGTCCCGAGATTTAGGAGGGGGTAAGGGGGAAAGTTCTGGTTACAGTATTCTAACGGATCTCCTCGGTCTTGGTTGCTGTTCTCGAAGTAGTTGATCCCTTTTGGTGATGTCTTCATTTCTCTGCATCAATGCATCATGATGAAGTTGCCGTCCTTCCTTCAGGATCATCACCGGACTTACGAAAAGATAAGAGGGGAAAAACTCTATAAGGACGGATTCTAACATAATTGATCATCGGACGATTAGCTCAAGGGGAGAAGCATAAGTATCTCTCGTATTGAAACTTAAGAAGTTATCGAGAGCAAAGTAAGAAGGTACCATGAGAAGTTTCAATCGGATAGGCAATCTTTCGATGTCTGAAACAAAGTGTGAAAGGGATTCAGAGCAATGGGAATAAGTATTGCGTCAGATACCAGATTGATGATCTCATCGGAAGGTGGCTCATGAATTACACACGAGGCCACGCGTGAGGAATAACTTTGGGAACAGGGGGTGTACAGGAGAGTCAGGTTTCGATCCTGAGGAACTGTGGGTTATGGCCCACCATGTGGGTTAAAAGCAGGAAGGGCGGTGACGTATTGCACGATCATGAAAGCAAGGAATGTCAGAGGATAGTCTGTCGGTTAGGTCGGCAACAACATCGGTACCAAGGGCGAGGGACGAAGAGAACCATTTTCCTGCTCGTTGAACGAGGCAGTCCAATAGGTAGAGTTCTCGTCCATCGGCGGTTACCGAAAAGTTTTCAACAATAGTAACAGGGTCTTGCTGACAGAATGGTACACCGAGGTGTTTACATAAGCAGGAGAATATTACTCTTAGATCATATAGATCACAAGAAAGGTTAAACCAACAATGGAAAGGAAAATATGATTATCAAATTAAACAGAACAATGGAAAGGAAATTATGTTTAAACACATATTTCAAGGGTATATCCTTCCCAAGGACAAGCAGAGCATGATATCCATGTCAGGATATAATGTAGAAAACTCTTTAGGTAGGGGAGAGAATTTTCATGACATTGCCCATACAAAGGTGTTTGGGTAATTGAGCAAGAAACATTTAGCATTGGGCTTCAAATGGTCTTGTTGAAAATCGAAGTACCATAGACATGCTTCGAGATAGCATTGACATGGTCATCAGGTGAAGATCAGACTTTGGAAACACGAAGGATCCATCAGGAATAACTTGTAGAATAAGTCTTACAATTTCCTCATGGATGAATGGATAACCTTGCTGAAAAGGAATCTATAATGATAGGTCCTCCAGCCGGAGGGGGGGGGTGCTAGGCATGACATCATGTTACCGGGTCATCAAAGGATCAACATCATAACTCTTGGAAAGTTGTCCCAACCATCATATCTGACCGAGATTCATATCCAATTGGTGCCATGAAACCTCAGACTCAGGGGGTCCGAGAGGAAAAAGGTGCAACACAAATAGTCGAAATGACATTGCAAGATCCTCAAGAAATGAACTATGGAAGCGGGTTTCTGAAGCAATAGTTCATCATTAAACCAAGGAGAGGACAAGGAGGTGTCTGGTGAACTCAACGGCAATTCACCGAGATTCCCAAAAGATGGATTTCCACAATTAAGTGAACAAGGAGATAACATTTGTCAGATCAAATGATATAAGGAAGTATGCTCGAGGTAAACATACGCAATTAACATTGGTTGAAAGGTGCGCCCGAAATGTGGGTTGGGTTGCACGACCAATGTCAGAATGGTGATTCAATAATCAATAGCCTAAGAATGAACTTTCGACCATTAACTAAAAAAATAGGGTTGCTAGAAGGAAAGAACCCAAACAACACCCTTCACTTGTTGGAATTAACACGGGGACCAAGAGAGAATGGTGATGGTGAGAAGTATTTCTATGTCAAGAATTCTCAAGAGGTGGAACAATTCTCAGAACATTCTTGACATAAAGGATGGTAATACTCCAAGGTAAAGAAGAACAATTGCTGGATAGCAAGGAACTCAAGGTATAACACCAAACATGAACAAGCTTGTGTTGGTGGGAAGGCAATAAAGTGGCCGATGATAATACAATTCATCAAGGGCAAGGATGGTATTTCTCATCATGAATTCAATTGATATCCTGGATGAGCTCAGATTGTTGATGATCACGACACCTTTGTCTCGAGAGTTCATGAAGATGTAATCGATCGGCGACGTCAACAAGTCAAAGTAATGATGAAGTGAATGGTTATTGGAACCAAGGGTACGACACAAACTCGAAACCAAGCTTGTTGTTCAAGGCGAAATGATATGACGATGAGGATCGACGTAAGGTTAGTTCATCGTCGAAAATTGTGCTCCGTGAAGAAGGACCGGGTAGCACAGTTAAAATCATCACGACAATGATACAGCCAAACAGGCTAGGAATGGCGTGATCGGGTACAAACTCGTACTTATAGAAGCTTACTGAAGAGTTGTTGAACCGTAGTGCGGACTCGGCTCAGTTATTGGTGTCTTTGAGTGTTTAAAAACTCAGAGCCCGTGAAAAATTGGAATCAATGGGAATGTAGCACTTGATGAAGAACTCATGAAGTTACGCAGTTCTAAGATAATCTCGAGATACCAGGGGGGTAATACTCGATGACATATCAAAGTAGAGGTTGGACGGGGGGTATTGCTCTACAGAAGACAAGTGTTAAAACTTGCACAAGAAATGGTATTTAAAAGAGAACATGGTCGGAACCACGATTGCAAAAGGCCAGATCCCTGATATAGGATGAACTTATACCAAAGGAATAATTAATTTAAGAGAAGCTTTAATGATAAGATCTACATCGTGTCCATGGGCATGAACACAAGTTCAAGGTCGACTCCCACTTCTCCAATGCATAACCTTTCATTCACTTCTCACGTTCGATGAAGTTGCAGTGTTGAAATTTTATCTGGCAAAATACCAGAAGAGTACGACTCGTGAAAACTTTCGAGTTCACACCTATTAAGGAAGGCATAGGTTCAACCCATCGGGGCATCTTAGAATCATATACCAGAATCTTTAGAGGTAATTAACTCAAGCTCGAAGACAGAGCATGGTTAAGAAGGCAGAGGATACAATTTACCAAAGGCATTATGTATCAGAGGAAAGGCTCACAAGGTTATTGAATATGAAGGGCGTTGTCAGATAAAATCCAACAAAGGATCTGGTGGTCCACAAGGGATCTGACGTGAGCATCGGTACTCAACTAGAGGAAGAAGATTGCAAGGAGATCAGATTATAGAAACAACTGACTAACTCAATTGTCAAATGCAAAGGAATTATGATTCCCAAATCAAGGGATCAGAAGCAATGTTCTGAGTAGGGATGGATAAGTTGAATAGCCTTAGGGTACAATCAATGACAATTGGATTGGTCGAGAACCAATTCCAGTTAAAAGAATGGAAGCTCAGCCGGAAAGGTAATTTATAAGGATCAATGATGATTGCGTGTATTCGCAACATATTGAGTGAACAGACTCAAAATGATATTGACAATGAATGTCAATAAGATTTCTATACTTATGGGATTAATCATAATGAAGGCAAACAAGAAATTCCACAGCAATAGGTTGCTGAGGATTTTCGGAATATCGGGTGGTATTTCGAAGACTGTTGTGTAACACATGAACAACTGGGGGATGGGCGGATACTCGATAAATGCGAGAATTAACCGTAGGGGTATTCAAGTGACAAGAACAGCAAGGCAGTAAGCTCAAGGGATTATCGAAACCACGACGAGTTTTTCAGGGTATCTTGTAATAACAAGACCACTGGGGATGAATGTAAGAATAACAAATGCAAGTAGTTATCCATAAGGGTTTGCGGTGGAAGGTGAATTGCAAACGCGATGAACACAAGTTCTCGGGTTAACAGCAGAGAGTATCTTCAGGGTCTTCTGGTGCAGCAGACGATCATCAGTAATAAGGGGCTCTCCGGGTGAAAATGACAACGAGATCCTAATGTTAGATTTAGTAAAATTCATTTAACCCGAATAGAAGAGATGTCAGAGTCCCAGAGTATAGGTCGAGGAATAAAAGATCCTAATACCACCAAATGGCGACGTGGGCCCGTAAGGCACACAGCCAAGTTAGTAAAAGTTTTTGCAATGCCTAGACTCGACTTCGGCCAAGGAGTGTGGATGGGGGATTCCTACAGGCAGTCGGCTCTGATACCAACTTGTGGTGCCCCCGATCCAATCGTACACTAATCATGCACGCAAATGTGTACGATCAAGATCAGGGACTCACGGGAAGATATCACAACACAACTCTACAAATAAAATAAGTCATACAAGCATCATAATACAAGCCAGGGGCCTCGAGGGCTCAAATACAAGTGCTCGATCATAGACGAGTCAGTGGAAGCAACAATATCTGAGTACAGACATAAGTTAAACAAGTTTGCCTTAAGAAGGCTAGCACAAACTGGGATACAGATCGAAAGAGGCGCAGGCCTCCTGCCTGGGATCCTCCTAACTACTCCTGGTCGTCTCCAGCGGGCTGCACGTAGTAGTAGGCACCTCCAGCGTAGTAGGAGTCATCGTCGACGGTGGCGTCTGGCTCCAGGGCCCCAGCATCTGGTTGCGACAACCAGAAAGAAAGGAAAGGGGGAAAAAAGAGGGGAGAAAGCAACCGTGAGTACTCATCCAAAGTACTCGCAAGCAAGGAACTACACTACATATGCATGGGTATATGTGTAAGGAGGCCATATCAGTGGACTGAACTGCAGAATGCCAGAATAAGAGGGGGATAGCTAATCCTGTCGAAGACTACGCTTCTGGCAGCCTCCGTCTCGCAGCATGTAGAAGAGAGTAGATTGAAGTCCTCCAAGTAGCATCTCCAAGTAGCATCTCCAGTAGCATCGCATAACATAATCCTACCCGGCGATCCCCTCCTCGTATCCCTGAGAGAGAGCGACCACCGGTTGTATCTGGCACTTGGAAGGGTGTGTTTTATTAAGTATCCGGTTCTAGTTGTCATCAGGTCAAGGTACAACTCCAAGTCGTCCTGTTACCGAAGATCACGGCTATTCGAATAGATTAACTTCCCTGCAGGGGTGCACCACATAACCCAACACGCTCGATCCCATTTGGCCGGACACACTTTCCTGGGTCATGCTCGGCCTCAGAAGATCAACATGTCGCAGCCCCACCTAGGCAAAACAGAGAGGCCAGCACGCCGGTCTAAACCTAAGCGCACAGGGGTCTGGGCCCATCGCCCATAGCACACCTGCACGTTGCGTACGCGGCCGAAAGCAGACCTAGCCTAGTGGCGTTCCAGTCCAATTCGGCGCGCGCCGCTCCGTCACTGACGTCTGAAGTGCTTCGGCTGATACCACGACGTCCGGATACCCATAACTACTCCCGCGTAGATGGTTAGTGCGTATAGGCTCGTAGCCGACTCAGATCAAATACCAAGATCTCGTTAAGCGTGTTAAGTATCCGCGAACGCCAAACAGGGCCAGGCCCACCTGTCTCCTAGGTGGTCTCAACCTGCCCTGCCGCTCCGCCACAAAGTAATAGTCGGGGGCCGTCGGGAACTCAGGCCCACCACTACCTGGATGGAGCCACCTGTCCTTTCAGCCCCCTCGTCAGAATCACTTGCGGGTACTCAATGAGCTGACCCGACTTTAGTCACCATCTGTATAGTATGTATGTATGTATAGTATATACCCGTGATCACCTCCCAAGTGATCACGGCCCGATAGTATAGCAAGGCAGACTGACAAGAACGTAGGGCCAATGATGATAAACTAGCAACCTATACTAAGTATTTAGGATTGCAGGTAAGGTATCAACAGATGTAGCGACAATGTCCGGCTATGCATCAGAATAGGATTAACGGAAAGCAGTAACAGGCTACACTACTCTAATGCAAGCAGTATAGAAGAGAATAGGCGATATCTGGTGATCAAGGGGGGGCTTGCCTGGTTGCTCTGGCAAGAAGGAGGGGTCGTCAACTCCGTAGTCGAACTGGTCAGCAGCAGCGTCGGTCTCGTAGTCTACCGGAGGGAAGAGGGGGAAGAAATTATGAATACAGAGCAAACAAAGCATCACAAAATATAACAAGGCAATACGCGGTGTTCGGTGTGCCCTAACGCGGTAGTAGGTGATACCGGTGAAGGGGGGAAAACATCCGGGAAAGTATTCCCGGGGTTCCGTGTTTCCGGGCAGAGGAGCCGGAGGGGGAAAGTTGCGAGTTCGATAGGTTAGGGGTGTGTGGCGGACGAACGGACTGCGTATCCGGATTCGTCTCGTCGTTCTGAGCAACTTTCACGTTGAAAATATTTTAATCCGAGTTACGGATTAAAAGTTATGATTTTCTAAAGATTTTATTAATTTCTGGAATTTAATTAATTATTTAAATTAATTCGAAAATGAATTAATGACATCAGCATGATGTCATGCTGACATCAGCAGTCAACAGAGTTGACTGGTCAACCTGACTAGTGGGTCCCTCTGGTCAGAGACACATGTTAATTATCCAAATATAATTAATCTAATCAGAATTAATTAGGGGGTGGGCCCCACTGTCATACTAATTATTTAGCTAATTAACTAACCAGGTTAATTAGATAACTAATGTTTAATTAGTTTACTTATTTGGTTAGTTTAATTAATCAAAATTAATTAAGTTAATTATCTCTTTAATTAATTAATTTTGTTTTTATTATATATAAATATATTTTAAATTTCTTTCTTAATTTCTTCTTCTTCTTTTTTTAATCGTTCTGGGCGCTGGGGCCCGCGTGTAAGTGGCCCAGGGCCTTAACGGGCGCTGGACGGTGGTTACGGGCACGGGCGCGGGCGCCGAGTGTCGCCCGAACGGCGAATGCCCGAGGGCCGCGGGTCGCACGATGCGGCCAGGCGCCGGTGCGCGCCAGGGCGGCCGGCCGGTGATGGGGCGCCGGTGGGAGGCAGAGGCGAGCACTGTGTCAGCGCGGTGAGGGGGGGGCTGCAGTGGGGTGAGTTCACCGGGGCTGCGGCGGGGCGCCAGCCAGGGCGGTGGCACGGTGGCGGCAGAGGCGGATGGTGGAGAGTGGCAAGGACGGAGCGACGAGGCGCGGACGACAGCCAACGGAGTGTAGCGGGCGCGCATGTGGGACGCCGATCTAGGCGCAGCGCGGGGAGGAAGGCCACGGCCTTGAGCGCGGTCGGGCACGGCGAAAGGCATCCGGCAGGGGGAGAGGAGGAGGAGAGGGAGAGCTCACGGGGGCCGTAGGGTTTTGGCAGCGGGCTCGGAGGCGACCTGTGGGGAGGACGACGACGGTGGCGGCGTGCGGAGGCCCGAGGATGAAACCGAGCGTGCGGCGGCGTCGTGGGGGCGTCCTGGCGCGGTCGCGGTCGGCAAGGCGAGGGGCGCCGTCGAGGGAGTGGGGACTGGCCGCGAGGACGAGGGCGGGGGCCGGTGAAGCGGCTCCGGCGACGGCGGTTGGCGCCGGGTCGTGCCCCGATCCAGATCGGGGGCGGGGCGTGGACGGGCGCCGGGGCGACTCGGGGTGAGGCGAGGAGGCGTCCAGCGAGGAGGCGTCCAGCGAGGGGGGGGCGACGCGGGATCTGGCTCCCCTGCCTCGATCCAGACGAGGGAGAGAGAGGAACGTGGGAGGCGCGAGTGGGGGGGAGTGGACGAGTGGGGTGGCGGCTAGGGTTGCGGGGGGGGGGGGGGGTAAGGAAAGGAGTGGGATTGGCCGGTTGGGCCTTTGGCCGGTTGGGCCGGCCAGCTGGGCCATTCGGCCTAGTGGAGGGGGGCTTTTCATTTTCCTTTTGTTTTCTATTTTGTATTTTCCTTTTCTTTTATTATTTTCTATTTTATTTCAAGTTCCCTTTTATTTCAGTTTTATAAAAATAAACACTAGCACCTAAAATTGTATTTATAAATATACTACCGCCACCTTAATTCTCAACCCAAGATAAAATAGTTTAATATTTTATAAAATTCAACAGGCATTAATTTAACTATTTTTAGCTACTGTTTTAATTATCTTAGAGCCTTTACGTTCTTTCAAAGTTTGGTTTCTCCACCTTAATTACCTAAGTATTATTTGGTTCACTTAGAACATTTAAATTTTAATATTTGAAAACGTTTATTGTTTGCTCGATTTTGAATTGAATTTAAATCGGTTTCGAACTAACGCGATATTGACAATAGTAATCGAAGTGACATGGCATCATTAGCAGAGGGCTGCTGTAGTTTAATCATCCGGGCGTCACAATTGAAGTCTTGTTTCTCACTTGATGATGTAGGGGCTTCACATGAGGCTTTATAGGCACCACTTGATTTGTTGTGAAGTTCCTCTTTATCCTTAAGTGACATCTCATGAGCAACAATTCTTCCAATCACCTCCGTTAGCTTGAGATCTTTGTAATTGGGCATCATTTGGATCAATGTGCACACGGTATCATATTTTCCATCCAAGGCTCTTAGAATCTTCTTGATGATGAATATGTCGGTCATCTCTTCACTTCCTAAGCCGGCAATCTCATTTGTGATGAGAGCAAGCCTAGAGTACATTTCAGCGACACCTTCACCGTCCTTCATTTTGAACTTGTCAAGTTGACTTTGAAGCACATCCAACTTGGATTCCTTGACGGAGTCGGTACCTTCGTGCATATCAATCAAAGTGTCCCAAATTTCCTTTGCATTCTCAAGACGGCTAATTTTGTTGAATTCTTCGGGGCACAATCCGTTGAAGAGAATATCACAAGCTTGAGCATTGTATTGCAACATCTTCAACTCATCCGCCGTAGCTTCACGGTTTGGTTCTCTCCCATCAAATAAGTCACCTTGCAAACCAACACACACAATAGCCCAAACGGCGGGGTTATGTCCAAGAATATGCATTTTCATTTTATGCTTCCAACTAGCAAAATTAGTACCATCAAAGTAAGGACCTCTACGGTGATAATTTCCCTCGCTAGACGCCATACTCTCCTAGGTTGTGAAACCAAGGCTATGACCACAAAAAGCTATGGAGATCAAGCAAATGGAGACCAAAGCTCTGATACCACTTGTAGGATCGAAAGTATGTCTAGAGGGGGGTGATTAGACTACTTGACCAAATAAAAACTTAACCTTTTCCCAATTTTAGTTCTTGGCAGATTTTAGCTATTTTGGGACAAGTCAAGCAATCATCACACAATTCAAGCAAGCATGCAAAGAGTATATTGGCAGCGGAAAGTAAAGCATGCAACTTGCAAGAATGTAAAGGGAAGGGTTTGGAGAATTCAAACGCTATTGGAGACACGGATGTTTTTCCCGTGGTTCGGATAGGTGGTGCTATCCTACATCCACGTTGATGGAGACTTCAACCCACGAAGGGTAACGGTTGCGCGAGTCCACACAGGGCTCCACCCAAGGGTAACGGTTGCGCGAGTCCACACAGGGCTCCACCCACGAAGGGTCCACAAAGAAGCAACCACCCACAAAGGGTCCACGAAGAAGCAACCTTGTCTATCCCACCATGGCCATCGCCCACACAGGACTTGCCTCACTAGCGGTAGATCTTCACGAAGTAGGCGATCTCCTTGCCCTTACAAACTCCTTGGTTCAACTCCACAATCTTGTCGGAGGCTCCCAAGTGACACCAAGCCAATCTAGGAGACACCACTCTCCAAGAAGTAACAAATGGTGTGTAGGTAATGAACTCCTTGCTCTTGTGCTTCAAATGATAGTCTCCCCAACACTCAACTCCCTCTCATAGGATTTGGATTTAGTGGAAAGAAGATTTGAGTGGAAAGCAACTTGGGAAGGCTAGAGATCAAGATTCATATGGTAGGAATGGAATGTCTTGGTCTCAACACATGAGTAGGTGGTTCTCTCTCAGAACATATGAATTGGAGTGGTGTGTGTGTTCTGATGGCTCTCTCTTCGAATGAGGAGGAGGTGGAGGGGTATATATAGACTCCACACAAAATCCAACCGTTACACACAGTTTTCCAATCTCGGTGGGACCGAATCAATAAACTCGGTCGGACCGAAAATGTAAACCTAGTGACCTTAGAGATTTCGGTGGGACCGACTGGATCAACTCGGTGGGACCGATGTGCTAGGGTTAGGGTAAATCCAAAACTCGGTTTGACCGATTACTCAAACTCGGTGGGACCGAATTTGGTAATTAGCTAACGAGAGAGTTGGTCAGGCAAACTCGGTGGGACGGATTTGCTCTCTCGGTGAGACCGAGTGGAACTCGGTGAGACCGAAAAGTTACAAAGGGGAAACACTGATTTTACATTGCAATCTCGGTGGGACCGATTCGCTCTTTCGGTGAGACCGAAGAGTTACGAAAGGGAAACAGAGAGTTTGCAACCCCATCTCGGTGAGACCGAGATCCTTATCGATAGAACCGAATTGCTAGGGTTTTGGCAGTGGCTAATGACAAGAGAAACTCGGTGGCGCCGGATAGGAAGAATCGGTAGGACCGAGTTTGGCTTAGGGTTTAGGTCATATGTGGATATGGGAAAGTAGTTGAGGGTTTTGGAGCATATCACTAAGCACATGAAGCAAGAGGCTCATTAAGCAACACCTCATCCCTCCTTGATAGTATTGGCTTTTCCTAAAGACTCAATGTGATCTTGGATCACTAAAATATAAAATGAAGAGTCTTGAGCTTTTGAGCTTGAGCCAATCCTTTGTCCTTAGCATTTTGAGGGTTCCACTTTCACATCCATGCCATGCCAATCATTGAGCTTTCCTGAAATAATCATCTTGGAATAGCATTAGCTCAATGAGCTATATGTTGTTATGAATTGCCAAAACCACCTAGGGATAGTTGCACTTTCACCTGGCTTTCTTGGCTGCCTCATGATCATATTGGTTTTCCAGAAGTTATCATTTGCCTGTAAAAGGTTATAACGAGTTATGCATAAGAATACAGCCTAACAGGATAAAAAAAGATTATAATAAACCGACGGCTAGAAACTTACTACAGGGGCCGGGTTCTTCTGGCAAAAAGGTAGTAAGCCGAAGGCGTTACTATTCACTGTGCCCTCCTTCAACAAGGACTGAGTTGTAGCTTCCACTACGTCATCTGGTAAGTCGTCAGGGCTATGACACTGAGGGTCATCTTTCTCGCCTGAATAATTACACATTAAGCCGGGGCGGCGGCTTAACGGAATTATTCTCCAAGCAACCCAGACTCGGACCAGGTCAATGCCATCTAAGCCGTTCCCTAAAAGAGCTTTTATCTTCTTGATTTTGGGGGCGAGTGGCAGACGTTCAGTAGCTGTCAACTTATCCGGCAGCGGGTGAGTAGGTTCAAGCCGCAATGCACGAAAGCCGAGCAGCGGGTTTTCACCAGCCGGAGAAGTGTCCTGGCAGTAGAACCACGTTTGGTTCCAGTCCTTTGGATGGCTCGGCAGTTCAGCATAAGGGAAAAGGTAGTCTCTTCGTCGCTGAATCGAGATGCCACCAAGTTCTAGACTGGGTCCGTTGGCGCGTTCATTCTGCCGGTTCAAATAGAACAACTCCTTGAACAAAAGTAGGCTGGGTTCTTCTCCAAGGTAGACCTCACAGAAAACTTGAAAGTTGCAGATATTTGACACCGAATTGGGCCCGATGTCTTGAGGTCTTAAGTCAAAGAAGTGCAAAACGTCTCTAAAGAATTCTGAACCGGGAGGAGCAAATCCCCGGCTCATGTGATCGGTGAAAATGATCACCACCCCTTCCTTGGGTTGAGGTTTCTCTTCAGACGGGTCAGGAGCACGATAAGACATGACATCCTTCTTGGGCAGATGGCCAGACTTTACAAACTCGGACAGTTTGCTCTCTGTAACAATGGATGGGACCCAGTTGCAGGTAATCGGAGGCTTAACAGCTTTGGGTGCCATTGGGTAAATTGAAGCCTACAACAAGATAAAGGAAATTTTCCGGTTCATTATAACCCGGAGAATAAGCATTATTGGGTTATCTGAGATGGCGGCTTAAGAAGGGGCCTAATGACATACAAGTAACTATGTGATAATGATTAGCAGCTGTAGGTATTAAAGATGATTAAGGTTTTCTTAAGTCGCCATAAGCAAGCGGTGCTGACAACCGGTATTATTTTAAACCGGTAACATGAATTATTATGGCTGAAGCAGAGTCAACAGATGCGGTTTTTTGGTTAAGTATGGAACAAACAGGTTTCACAAGTTGCAATCATTATTTTGGATCAAACGAGGTTGTGAGAAAGAAATTATTTCTAGACCTAAAAACAGTACAGAGAAGTTCATATACTCGCGGAGGGTTTCCAAAACAAGGGAAATGAGATCTGTTCTTATACAGGATAAGTACAAATATTTTCCGCAGCAGTTCTATGTTGTTTCTATAATCTAAATCAAAGCATTGGAGGTGAAACTAATGGAGATCTGCATCGGGCGGTGATGAACACCGACAAACTCAAGACGATTTCAAAGCGGATCTGAGAAAGGGGAAAAGAGGAACTCACAGATGCGGAAGAGCTGCGGAGGGTCACCGTTGTTTTCTGGTCGAAATCAGGGTGATGCAGCGGCCTGAGTCGGTGAAGACGAGGGGTTCGACGGCGGCGGCGGCGGCGGAGCTTGAGCAGCAAAGGAAGAAGTGTGAGGAGGAAGACGACTGAAGGAAATGGAGAAGGCCTAGGTCGCATCTATTTATAAGGAGGGGCCGACCAAGACGGCGCGAGAAACGAGGAGACCAAAGCATCATTATCCAGCGGCCCCGACGCCACAATTCTCGGGATGGTCAGTAAAGGCAAATATTCGTTGGAGGATATGGCGGAATAAAATATGAATTTTATTGAAGATGACGTCACAGAGATTTGACCCGAATCCAGATGATGACGTCACGGCGGGTTAGAATTTCCGCACAAAACAGAGGACTAAGGGCTAGCTTATAAGGTTTTTAAAGATTGACATAAACCGGTTCAAATCAATCTGGGGCCTAATGTTGGGGATATAACTATTTACGTAAGCGGCCCAGGAGGGGCCAGGTTCTGCAAAGAGAAGCCCATCTGAAGCCCAAGACCAAGACGTGAAGATGGTGGTTCAGTAAAGGGTCTAGTGGCCCACAGACGATTTATGGCCCATGGTGATAAACCGCCATGAGGGCGCGACTTGTATTGTAAGGTAGAAATAACTAGTCACCGAGCCGGACACTGTTTATGAGCCGGTCGGGACTCTATAAGCCGTAGGGCGTCAGCCCGTGTATATAAGGGGACGACGCGCTGGCGGCTTAGGGAGAGAAGAAACAAGAGACCGAGAACCAGGCATAGCGTATCTCGCTCCCTGGTCATCGAAACCTCAAGCAATTCCAACCCAACTAGACGTAGGACTTCCTTCACCGTAAGGGGCTGAACTAGTATAAACGTCACGCGTCCTTTGTCCCGATTAACCCCTTTAAGCTTCCTAGTTGCGATGGCTCCACAATCAAGTCCTTGCAAGAGGACATCTGTCGTGACAATTCCACAATAGTGATCATAGGAAATTTTTTGATACTATGTTCCCCAACAGTGGTATCAGAGCCAGGTCTATGCGTAGATGTTATATGCACGAGTAGAACACAAAGGAGTTGTGGGCGTGGGTATATATATTGCTTGCAGTCACTAGTTGTTTCTTGATTTGGCGGTATTATTGGATGAGGCAGCCCGGACCGACATTACATGACCGCGTTCATGGGACTAGTTTCTAGCGACGTGCTTTGCACACAGGTGGCCGACGGGTGTCAGTTTCTCCAACTTTAGTTGAATCGGATTCAATGAATAGGGTTCTTTCAGAAGATCAAAAAGCAATCACTATACCACGTTGTGGTTTTGATGCATAGGTAAGAACGGTTCTTGCTAGAAGCCCATAGAAGGCACGTAAAACTTGCAACAACAATGTAGAGGACGTCTAAATTGTTTTTGCAGGGCATGTTATGATGTGATTTGGTCAAGACGTGATTATATATATTGTTGTATGAGATGATCATGTTTTGTAACATAGTTATCAGCAATTGGCAGGAGCCATATGGTTGTCGCTTTATTGTACGAAATGCAATCGCCATGTAAGTGCTTTACTTTATCACTAAGCAGTAGCGATAGTCGTGGAAGCAATAGTTGGCGAGATGGCAACGATGCTTCGATGGAGATCAAGGTGTCACGCCGGTGATGATGGTGATCATGACGGTGCTTTGGAGATGGAGATCAAAGGCACAAGATGATGATGGACACATCGTATCACTTATTTGATTGCATGTGATGTTTATTCTTTATGCATCTTATTTTGCTTAGTACGGCGGTAGCATTATAAGATGATCGCTCACTAAATTTCAAAGTACAAGTGTTCTCCCTGAGTATGCATCGTTGCTACAGTTCATCGTGCCAAGACACCACGTGATGATCGGGTGTGATAAGCTCTACGTTCACATACAACGGGTGCAAGCCAGTTTTGCACACGTAGAATACTCGGGTTAAACTTGACGAGCCTAGCATATGTAGATATAGCCTCAAAACACTAAGACCGAAAGGTCGAGCGTGAATGATATAATAGATATTATCAACATAGTGATGTTCACCATTGAAAACTACTCCATCTCATGTGATGATCGGACATGGTTTAGTTGATATGGATCACGTAATCACTTAGATGATTAGAGGGATGTCTATCTAAGTGGGATTTTTTAAGTAATATGATTAACTGAACTTTAATTTATCATGAAATTAGTACCTGATACTATTTTGCTTGTCTATGTTGTTGTAGATAAATGGCCCGTGCGACTGTTCCCTTGAATTTTAATGCGTTCCTAGAGAAAGCTAAGATGAAAGATGATGGATGCAACTACATGGACTGGGTCTGTGACTTGAGGATTATCCTCATTGCTGCATAGAAGAATTACGTCCTGGAAGCACCCCTAGGTGCCAAACCCGCTGCAGGATCAACTCCAGATGGTATGAACACCTGGCAGAGCAAAGCTGATGACTACTCGATAGTTCAGTGTGCCATGCTTTACGACTTAGAACCGGGACTTCAGCGATGTTTTGAACGTCGTGGAGCATATGAGATGTTCTAGGAGTTGAAGTTAATATTTCAAGAAAATGCCCGGATTGAGAGATATGAAGTATCCAATAAGTTCCATAGCTGTAAAATGGAGGAGAATAGTTCTGTTAGTGAACATATACTCAGAATGTCTGGGTACCACAATCACTTGACTCAGCTGGGAGTTAATCTTCTAGTTGATATATAGTGTCATTGACAGAGTTCGTCAATCACTGCCACCAAGCTACAAAAGCTTCATGATGAACTATAGTATGCAAGCGATGGATAAGACTATTCCCGAGCTCTTCGCAATGCTAAAGGCTGTGGAGGTAGAAATCAAGAAGGAGCATCAAGTGTTGATGGTCAACAAGACCACCAGTTTCAAGAAGAAAGATAAAGGGAAGAAGGGGAACTTCAAGAAGAACGGCAAGCAAGGTGCTGCTCAAGTGAAGAAGCCCAAGTCTGGACCTAAGCCTGAGATTGAGTACCTCTACTGCAAAGGGACTAGTCACTAGAAGCGGAATTGCCCCAAATATTTGGCGGAAAAGAAGGATGGCAAAGTGAAAGGTATATTTTATATACATGTTATTGATGTGTACCTTACTAATGCTTGCAGTAGCGCCTGGGTATTTGATACTAGTTCTATTGCTAATATTTGCAACTCAAAACCGGGGCTACGGATTAAGCGAAGATTGGCTAAAGACGAGGTGACGATGCGCGTGGGAAATGGTTCCAAAGTCGATGTGATCGTCATCGACACGCTACCTCTACATCTACCTTTGGGGTTAGTTTTAGACCTGAATAATTATTATTTGGTGCCGGCGTTAAGCATGAACATTATATCTGGATCTTGTTTGATGCGAGACGGTTATTCATTTAAAGCAGAGAATAAAGGTTGTTCTATTTATATGAGTAATATCTTTTATGGTCATGCACCCTTGATGAGTGGTTTATTTTTACTAAATCTTGATAGTAGTGATACACATATTCATAGTATTGAAGCCAAAAGATATAAGTTTAATAATGATAGTGCAACTCATTTGTGGCACTGCCGTTTACGTCACATTTGTGTAAAGTGCATGATGAAACTCCATGTTGATGAACTTTTGGAATCACTTGATTATGAATCACTTGATGCTTGCGAACCATGCCTCATGGGCAAGATGACTAAGACTCCGTTCTCTGGAACAATGGAGGGAGCAACAGACTTGTTGGAAATAATACATACTGATGTATGCGGTCCGATGAGTGTTGATGCTCGCGGCGGGTATCGTTATTTTCTGACCTTCACAGATGATTTGAGTAGATATGGGTATATCTACTTGATGAAACATAATTCTGAAACATTTGAAAAGTTCAAAGAATTTCAAAGTGAAGTGGAAAATCATCGTAACAAGAAAATAAAGTTTCTACGATCTGATCGTGGAGGAGAATATTTGAGTTATGAGTTTGGTCTTCATTTGAAACAATGTGGAAGAGTTTAGCAACTCACGCCACCTGGAACAGCACAATGTAATGGTGTGTCCGAACATCGTAATCGTACTTTATTAGATATGGTGCGATCTATGATGTCTCTTACTGATTTACCACTATCGTTTTGGGGTTATGCTTTAGAGACGGCCGCATTCACATTAAATAGGGCACCATCTAAATCCATTGAGACAACACCATATGAATTGTGGTTAGGCAAGAAACCCAAGTTGTCATTTCTTAAAGTTTGGGGTTGCGATGCTTATGTGAAAAAGCTTCAACCTGATAAGCTCGAACCCAAATCGGAGAAATGTGTCTTCATAGGGTACCTAAAGGAGACTGTTGGGTACACCTTCTATCACAGATCCGAAGGCAAAATATTTGTTGCTAAGAATGTATCCTATCTAGAGAAGGAGTTTCTCTCAAATGAAGTGAGTGGGAGGAAAGTAGAACTTGATGAGGTAACTGTACCTTCTCCCTTATTGGAAAGTAGTTCATCACAGAAATCAGTTCAAGTGATTCCTACACCAATAAGTGAGGAAGCTAATGATGATGAGCATGAAACCTCTGATCAAGTTACTACCGAACCTCGTAGGTCAACCAGATTAAGATCTGCACCAGAGTGGTACGGTAATCCTGTTACTTCACCATGATGAACCTACGAACTATGAGGAAGCGATGATGAGCCCAGATTCCGCAAAATGGCCTGAGGCCATGAAATCTGAGATGAGATCCATGTATGAGAACAAAGTGTGGACTTTGGTTGACTTGCCCGATGATCGCCAAGCCATAGAGAATAAATGGATCTTCAGGAAGAAGACTAATGCTGACGGTAATATTACTGTCTACAAAGCTTGACTTGTTGCGAAACGTTTTTGACAAGTTCAAGGAGTTGACTATGATGAGACCTTCTCACCCGTAGAGATGCTTAAGTCCGTCCGAATCACGTTAACAATTGCCGCATTTTATGATTATGAAATTTGGCAAATGGATGTCAAAACTGCATTCCTTAATGGATATCTTAAAGAAGAGTTGTATATGATGCAACCAGAAGGTTTTGTCGATCAAAAAGGTGCTAACAAAGTGTGTAAGCTCCAGTGATCCATTTATGGACTGGTGCAAGCATCTCCGAGTTGGATTATACACTTTGGTAGTGTGATCAAAGCATATGGTTTTATACAGACTTTTGGAGAAGCCCGTATTTATAAGAAAGTTAGTGGGAGCTATGTAGCATTTCTGATATTATATGTAGATGACATATTGTTGATCAGAAATGATACTGAATTTCTAAATAGCATAAAAGGATACTTGAATAAGAAGTTTTCAATGAAAGACCTCGGTGAAGCTGCATATATATTGGGCATCAAAATCAATAGAGATAGATCAAGACGCTTAATTGGACTTTCATAAAGCACATACCTTCATAAAGTTTTGAAGAAGTTCAAAATGGATCAAGCTAAGAAAGGGTTCTTGCCTATGTTACAAGGTGTGATGTTGAGTCAGACTCAATGCCCGACCACTGCAGAACATAGAGAGAAAATGAAAGTCATTTCCTATGCTCCAGCCATAGGTTCTATCATGTATGCAATGTTGTGTACCAGATCTGATGTGTGCCTTGCTATTAGTTTAACAGGGAGGTACCAAAATAATCCAGGAGTGGATCAATTGACAGCGGTCAAGAACATCCTGAAATACCTGAAAAGTACTAAGGATATGTTTCTCGTTGATGGAGGTGACGAAGAGCTCGTCGTACATGGTTACGTCGATGCAAGATTTGACACTGATCTGGATGACTCCAAGTCACAAACCAGATACATATTTTTATTAAAGGGAGGAGTTCTAAGTTGGTGTAGTTCCAAGCATAGCATCGTGGCGGGATCTATGTGCGAAGTGGAGTACATAGCTGCTTTGGAAGCAGCAAATGAAGGAGTCTGGATGAAGGAGTTCATATCCGATCTCGGTGTCATACCGAGTGCATCGGGTCCAATGAAAATATTTTCTGACAAAACTGGTGCCATTTCCTTGGCAAAGGAATTCATATTTCACCAGAGAACCAAGCACATCAAGAGACGCTTCAATTCCATCCGCGATCAAGTCAAGGAGGGAGACATAGAGATTTGCAAGATACATATGGATCTGAATGTTGCAGAACCATTGACTAAGCCTCTCTCACAAGCAAAACATGATCAACACCAAGACTCCATGGGTGTTAGAATAATTACAATGTAATCTAGATTATTGACTCTAGTGCAAGTGGGAGACTGAAGGAAGTATGCCCTAGAGGCAATAATAAAGTTGTTATTTACATTTCCTTATATCATGATAAATGGTTATTATCCATGCTAGAATTGTATTAACCAGAAACTTAGTACATGTGTGAATACATAGACAAACAGAGTGTCACTAGTATGCCTCTACTTGACTAGCTCGTTAATCAAAGATGGTTAAGTTTCCTAGCCATGGACATGAGTTGTCATTTGATAAATGGGATCACCTCATTAGAGAATGATGTGATTGACTTGACCCATCAGTTAGCTTAGCACTTTGATCGTTCAGTTTATTGCTATTGCTTTCTTCATGACTTATACATGTTCCTATGACTATGAGATTATGCAACTCCCGAATACCAGAGTAACACTTAGTGTGCTACTAAATGTCACAACGTAACTGGGTGATTATAATGATGCTCTACAAGTGTCTCCGATGGTGTTTGTTGTGTTGGCATAGATTGAGATTAGGATTTGTCACTCCGATTGTCGGAGAGGTATCTTTGGGCCTTCTCGATAATGCACATCACTATAAGCCTTGCAAGATATGTGACTAATGAGTTAGTTGTGGCATGTTGCATTATGGAACGAGTAAAGAGACTTGCCGGTAACGAGATTGAACAAGGTATGATGATACCGACGATCGAATCTCGGGGAAGTAACATACTGATGACAAAGGGAACAACGTATGTTGTTGTGCGGTTTGACTGATATAGATCTTCGTAGAATATGTAGGAACCAATATGAGCATCTAGGTTCCACTATTGGTTATTGACCGGAGATGAGTCTCGGTCATGTCTACATAGTTCTGAAACCTGTAGGGTCCGCACGCTTAACGTTCGATGACCATTGGTATTAAGAGATTATGTGATTTGATGTACCAAAGGTTGTTCGGAGTCCCGGATGTGATCACGGACATGACAAGGAGTCTCGAAATGGTCAAGACATGAAGATTGATATATTGGAAGGTTATGTTTGGGCACCGGAAAGGTTTCAGATTAGTTCGGGCATTTTCCGGAGTATGGGGGGCTTAATGTTCCTACATGGGCTTTAGTGGAAGAGAGGAGGATCCGACCAAGAGGTGTGGCGCGCCCCCAAGCCCAATCCTAATTGGGAAGGGGGTGCCCCCCCTTTCCATTCTCTCCCTCTTCCCTTCCTTTCCCCTCCTAGTAGGACTAGGAAAGGGGGGAACCTACTCCAGTCGACCCCTCCTCCACTCCTTTATATACGAGGGAGGGGGGCACCCTATAAACACACAAGTTGATCTCTTAACCGTGTGCTGATGACCCACGAGTGTAGGGGATCTATCGTAGCCTTTTCGATAAGTAAGAGTGTCGAACCCAACGAGGAGCAGAAGGAAATGATAAGCGGTTTTCAGCAAGGTATTTTCTGCAAGCACAAAAATTATCGGTAACAGATAGTTTTGTGATAAGGTAATTGGTTACGGGTAACAAATAGTAAAAGTAAATAAGGTGCAGCAAGATGGCCCAATCCTTTTTGTAGCAAAGGACAAGACTGGACAAACTCTTATATAAAGGAAAGCGCTCCCGAGGACACTTGGGAATTATCGTCAAGCTAGTTTTCATCACGTTCATATGATTCGCGTTCGGTACTTTGATAATTTGATATGTGGGTGGACTGGTGCTTGGGTATTGTCCTTCCTTGTACAAGCATCCCACGTATGATTAACCCCCATTGCAAGCATCCGCAACTACAACAGAAGTATTAAGGTAAACCTAACCATAGCATGAAACATATGGATCCAAATCAGCCCCTTAAGAAGCAACGCATAAACTAGGGTTTGAGCTTCTGTCACTCTAGCAACCCATGATCTACTTATTACTTCCCAATGCCTTCCTCTAGGCCCAAACAATGGTGAAGTGTCATGTAGTCAGCGTTCACATGACACCACTAGAGGAGAGACAACATACATCTCATCAAAATAAATAACGAATACCAAATTCACATGACTACTTATAGCAAGACTTCTCCCATGTGCTCAGGAACAAATGTAACTACTCACAAAGCATATTAATGTTCATAATTAGAGGGGTATTAATATGCATAATGGATTTGAACATATGATCTTCCACCAAGTAAAGCAACTAGCATCAACTACAAGGAGTAATCAACACTACTAGCAACCCACAGGTACCAATCTGATGCTTTGGGACAAAGATTGGATAAAAGAGATGTACTAGGGTTTGAGATGAGATGGTGCTGGTGAAGATGTTGATGGAGATTGACCCCCTCCCGATGAGAGGAACGTTGGTGATGATTTCCCCCTCCTGAAGGGAAGTTTCCCCGGCAGAACAGCTCCGCCGGAGCCCTAGATTGGTTTCACCAAGGTTCCACCTCGTGGTGACGAAGTTTCATCCCGTGAGCTTTCTTATGATTTTTTTCCTCAATGAAAGACTTCATATAGCCAAAGATGGGCATCAGAGGGCCACCAGGTGGCCCACGAGGCAGGGGTGCATGCCTAGGTGGTTAGGGCACGCCCCCCCCCCCCCCCCCACCCTCGTGGACGGTGGGTGGCCACCCTCCGGTACTTATTTCGCCCAATATTTTTTATATATTCTGAAACGTGCTCCCGTGAAGTTTCAGGATTTTTGGAGTTGTGCAGAATAGGTCTCTAATATTTGCTCCTTTTCCAGCCCAGAATTCCAGCCATCGGCATTCTCCCTCTTCATGTAAACCTTTTACCTAAAGGGTAATGGCATATGATCTCTTATGCTTAAGTACCAATTCAATCACAATTTCAAGTATGAATCATAAACTTCATTGAGAACCAACAAACTCTAATCTCAGTCATTGAGGCAATTGCAATTTATCATAACATCAGAAAGAGTCAATAAGAGCTTTTCAGCAAGTCCACATACTCAACCATCATTTAGTCTTTCACAATTGCTTACACTCACGTGATATTTATGGTTATGAAGTTTTAATCGGACAGAGAGGAAGATAGGGGCTTATAGTTTTGCCTTCCAACCTTTTGCCTCAAGGGTAATGTCAACAATAATAGTTAATGAAAACTCACATCCAATTAGCTATATATATCAGGATCTTTCCAACACATTGTGCTTGCCAAAGGCTAAAATGTAAAAAGGAAAGGTGAAGATCACCGTGACTCTTGCATGAAGTATAAGACAAGAATAAAAGATAGGCCCTTCGCAGAGGGAAGTAGAGGTTGTCACGTGCTTCTATGGTTGGATGCACAAAATCTTAATGCAAAAGAACTTCACTTTATATTTCCACTTGTGATATGGACCTTTATTATATAGTCTGTCGCTTTTATTTCTTCCACATCACAAGATCGTATAAAGCTTATTTTCTCCACACTAATATATCATACATATTTAGTGAGCAATTTTTATTGCTTGATACGGTGACAACTTACTTGAAGGATCTTACTCAATCCATAGGTAGATATGGTGGACTCTCATGGCAAAACTGGGTTTAAGGATATTTGGAAGCACAAGTAGTATCTCTACTTGGTGGAAAAAATTTGGCTAGCATGAGAGGGAAAGGCAAGCTCAACATGTTGGATGATCCATGACAATATAATTTATCTCAGATGTAAGAAAACATAACCCATTACAGTGTCTTCCTTGTCCAACGTCAACTCTTTAGCATGTCATATTTTAATGAGTGATCACAATCATAAAAGATGTCCAAGATAGTATATTTATATGTGAAAACCTCTCTTTCTTTTTTACTTCCTATTAATTGCAACGATGACCAAAACTATGTTTGTCAACTTTCAACAACTTTTATTCATCATACTCTTTGTATGTGAAGTCATTACTCTCCATCAGATCCATATGATCTCTTTATTTTTTTTATTCTTTCTCTTTTATTTTATTCCATCGAGATCATAGCAAGATAATCAAGCCCTTAACTCAACACTAATCTTTATTATATAAAGCTCACGGACTCGATTACATAGAAGGATCATAAAGCAAAACTCACAACTAGATCATACTAAAACTTTATTCTACTAGATCAAGATATTACCAAAAGGATCGAACTAAGAAAAATGGTAGAGATAAAAGTGATGGTGATAATATACCGGGGCACTCCCCCAAGCTTGGCAGTTGCCAAGGGGAGTGCCCATACCCGATACATAGTTCTTCTTTGTTGGTGAAGAAGGTGTTGGTGACGATGGATAGTCGCACATCGAGCGTAGGAGATCCTCCAATTTGCGGATAATGCCCTTGAGTGCGGTGATATGTTCTTTCAACAAAATATTTTCACTTATGAGATACTTGTTTTGAATACGAGCGGACTCAATCATCTTGAAAGCCTCAATCTCCGTTGGGGTAAAGAGATTGTGGTGAGGTTGAAGGATGTCTTCTTCTGCTACTGCCGGAACTTGGTCCCCCATGGCCATCTTGATCCCACCATCCTTGTTGATATCTCTGGGCTCTTCTGTCTTCAGCTCTATCTTCATTAGCCAAGCATCGTTGCCCTTGTTGTTGGAGGAGGAGGGAGACGACATGATGCCTGGCCTTGACAACCCTGGGAGAAAACAGCTCGAAACAAAAACAAGAGATATTTGTGTGATACGGTGGTCAAAACCTTCGGGAGATTATATATTGAATTTTTGCCGGCCAAAAGAAGTATCGTGCAAGAAAACAGAGTCCAGAGAGCACACGAGGTGCCCACGAGGCAGGGGGCGCGCACAGGGGGGTAGGGTGTGCCCTCCACCCTCATGGGAGCCTCGTGTCCTTTCCGGTCTACTTCTTATTTTCCTATTTTCTTAAATATTCCAAAATGGAGAAAAATTGCCATTAGAACTGCTTGGCAGTCGGTTTACTTACGTACCACGTACCTATTCCTTTTTGAAGTTTGAAACATTCTGGAAGGTGTCCCTTATGTATTCCTCCGGGGTTACGGTTTCAATAACACTGGTTTCAACATTTATGGGATTACCTAAGATATAATGTTTGATTCTTTGACCGTTCACCACTCTCGGATTTGTGACTTCAAAGTTGTTGATTTTTATGGCACCGGAATGATAGACCTCCTCGATAAAGTAAGGACCTTCCCATTTAGAGAGGAGTTTTCCTGCAAAAAATCTTAAACGAGAGTTGTATAATAATACATAATCACCTATATTAAACTCACGTTTTTGTATTCTTTTGTCATGCCATCTTTTAACCTTTTCTTTAAACAGTTTGGCATTCTCATAAGCCTGGGTTCTCCATTCATCAAGTGAGCTAATGTCGAAAAGCCTCTTCTCACCGGCAAGTTTGACATCATAATTAAGCTCTTTAATGGCCCAATATGCCTTATGTTCTAGTTCAAGAGGTAAATGACATGCTTTACCATAAACCATTTTATACGGAGACATATCCATAGGATTTTTATATGCAGTTCTATAAGCCCATAGTGCATCATCAAGTTTCTTGGACCAATTCTTTTTAGATCTATTAACAGTCTTTTGCAAAATTAACTTAAGCTCTCTATTACTCAATTCTACTTGACCACTAGACTGTGGGTGATAAGGAGATGCAATTCTATGATTAAAATCATACTTAGAAAGCATTTTACGAAAAGCACCATGAATAAAATGTGAACCACTATCAGTCATTAAATATCTAGGGACTTCAAACCTCGGAAAAATAACTTCTTTAAGCATCTTAATAGAGGTGTTATGATCAGCACTACTAGTTGGAATAGCTTCTACCCACTTAGTAACATAATCAACAACAACTAAAATATGTTTGTACCCATTAGAGGAAGGAAAAGGTCCCATATAATCAAAACCCCAAACATCAAATGGTTCAATAACAAGTGAATAATTCATAGGCATTTCTTAACGTCTACTGATATTACCAATTCTTTGGCATTCATCACAAAGGCAAAACAAACTTATGGGCATCCTTGAAGAGAGTAGGCCAATAAAAACCGGATTGCAATACCTTATGTGCAGTTCTATCTCCAGCATGGTGTCCTCCATAAGCCTCGGAGTGACACTTGCGTAGGATCTGTTCCTGTTCATGCTCAGGTACACAACGTCTAGTAACACCATCTACTCCTTCTTTATAGAGATGTGGGTCATCCCAGAAGTAATGTCTTAAATCATAAAAGAACTTTTTCTTTTGCTGGTATGTGAAACTAGGTGGTATAAACTTAGCAACAATATAATTAGCATAATCAGCATACCATGGAGCAGTACGAGAAGCATTTATAATAGCTAATTGTTCATCAGGAAAGCTATCATCAATAGGTAGTGGGTCATCAAGAACATTCTCTAACCTAGACAAGTTGTTTGCAATGGGGTTCTCAGCTCCCTTTCTATCAATAATATGCCAATCAAATTCTTGTAGCAAGAGAACCCATCTAATAAGTCTAGGTTTAGCATCTTTCTTTTCCATATATATTTAATAGTAGCATGATCAGTGTGAACAGTTACTTTAGAATCAACAATATAATGTCCGAACTTATCACAAGCAAACACAACTGCTGAACATTCTTTTTCAGTAGTAGCATAGTTTCTCTGAGCACTATCTAGAGTTTTACTACCATATTGGATAACATTTAATTTCTTGTCAACTCTCTATCCTAGAACAGCCCCTACAGCATAATCACTAGCATCACACATGATTTCAAATGGTAAATTCCAATCAGGAGGCTGAACAATAGGTGTAGAAATCAAAGATTTCTTAAGTATTTCAAATGCTTCTAACAGTCATCATCAAAAACAAAAGGAACATCTTTTTGTAAGAGATTAGTCAGAGTCCGAGAAATTTTAGAGAAGTCCTTAATGAACCTCCTATAAAAACCGGCATGACCAAGGAAGCTTCTTATACCTTTAATGTCCTTGGGACACGGCATCTTTTCAATAGCATCAACTTTAGCTTTATCAACTTCAATACCTCTTTCAG
The DNA here is from genome assembly GCF_018294505.1 of Triticum aestivum. Classification (NCBI taxonomy): domain Eukaryota; kingdom Viridiplantae; phylum Streptophyta; class Magnoliopsida; order Poales; family Poaceae; genus Triticum; species Triticum aestivum. The sequence continues at coordinate 687,366,567 of NC_057812.1, forward strand.
AAATTTTATGCCCCAAGACAATACCTTCATTAAGCATAAAGTGGCACTTCTCCCAATTCAAGACAAGATTAGTTTCTTCACATCTCTGCAAGACTCGATCAAGGTTGCTTAAGCAACCATCAAAAGAAGTTCGATATATGGAGAAATCATCCATGAAAACCTGAACAATCTTTTCACCAAAGTCAGAGAATATATCAGTCATACATCTTTGAAAAGCAACAGGTGCATTGCATAAACCAAGAGGCATATGTCTATAAGCAAAGGTACCGAAAGGGTAAGAAAAGGTTGTCTTTTCTTGATCCTCTTTTGATACAGGTATTTGAGAGGAACCAGAATAACCATCTAGAAAGTAAAAATGTGTATGTTTGGATAATCTTTCTAGCATTTGATCAATAAAAGGTAAAGGGTAATGATCTTTTTTAGTAGATTTATTTAATTTTCAGAAATAAATTACCATTCTATAACCTATAACAATTCTTTGTGGGATCAATTCATCTTTATCATTAGGAACAACAGTAATACCTCCCTTCTTAGGGACACAATCGACAGGGCTTACCCACTGACTATCAGCAACGGGATAAATTATACCTGCCTCTAGAAGCTTCAATATTTCTTTTCTTACCACTTCTTTTATCTTAGGATTTAACAGTCGTTGGTGATCAACAAGCGGTTTCACGTCTTTCTCCAATTTTATTTTGTGCTGGCAGAGAGTGGGACTAATTCCCTTAAGATCATCAAGAGTATATCCAATAGCAGCACAGTGCTTCTTCAGAGTTTTCAATAATTTCTTTTCTTCATGCTCTGAAAGGTTAGCACTAATAATAACAGGATATATCTCTTTCTCATCAAGATAAGCATATTTAAGAGTATCAGGTAAAGGTTTAAGCTCAAACACGGGATCACACTTGGGTGGAGGAGGATCCCCTAGGATTTCAACAGGCAAGTTGTGTTTCAAAATAGGTCCATGTTTAAAGAATACTTCATCCATTTCCCTTATTTCATTCATAAACATATCATTTTCATGGTCTAGCAAATATTTCTCTAAAGGATCATTAGGAGGCACGACAATAGAAGCAAGACCAATAATTTCATCTTTACTAGGAAATTCTTTATCATGGGGTTGTCTACAAAACTTAGCAAAATTAAACTCATGAGACATATCCCCTAAACCAACAGAAACAATATCCTTATTGCAGTCTATCTTAGCATTAACAGTATTCAAGAAGGGTCTACCAAAAATAATAGGACAAAAGTCATCTTGTGGGGAAACGAGAACAAGAAAATCAGCAGGATATTTAACTTTCCCACACAAGACTTCAACATCTCTAACGATTCCAACGTGTGAAATAGTGTCTCTATTGGCAAGCTTAATTGTAACATCAATTTCTTCTAACTCAGCAGGTGCAATATCATGCATAATTTCTTTGTATAAGGAATGAGTTATTGCACATGCACTAGCACCCATATCACATAAGCCGTGATAGCAATGATCTCCTATTTTAACAGAAATAACAGGCATGCCTACAACAGGTCTATGTTTATTTTTAGTATCAGGTCTAACAATTCTAGCAAGTTCATTACAAAAGTAAATAACATGCCCATCAATATTATCGGCCAAGAGATCTTTAACCATAGCAACACTAGGTTCAACTTTAATTTTCTCAGAGGGAGTAGGTGTTCTAGTATTGCTCTTACGAACCAGAGTTGAAGTTTTAGCATGATCCTTTATTCTAACAGGGAAAGGTGGTTTCTCAATTTAAGAAGTGGGAAGAACAGGATCATTATAAGTGATAGTCTTTTCTTCAACTTTAATAGGTGCAACTACTTTTACTTCAATGGGAGGATTATATTTAAACCACTTCTCCTTAGGGAGATCAACATGAGTAGCAAAGGATTCACAGAAAGAAGCTACTATCTCAGAGTCAAGTCCATATTTTGTGCTAAATTCATGGAAAGCATCGGTATCCATAAAAGATTTAACACAATCAAACTTTGGTGTTATACCTGACTCCTTAGCTTCGTCGAGGTCCCAATCTTCAGAGTTGCGTTTAATTCTTTCCAATAAATCCCATTTGAATTCAATAGTCTTCATCATAAAAGATCCAGTACAAGAAGTACCAAGCATGGAGCGATTACTGAGAGAAAGTCGAGCATAAAATTTTTGAACAATCATTTCTTTTGAGAGCTCATGATTGGGACATGAATATAACATTGACTTAAGCCTCCCCTAAGCTTGAGCGATGCTTTCTCCTTCGCTGCCAAAAATTATATATATATAATTACGATCACGATGAACAAGATGCATAGGATAAAACCTCTGATAAAATTCCAATTTCAATCGGTTGTAGTTCCATGATCCCATATCATCACATAACCTAAACCATGTCAATGCCTCTCCCTTCAAAGATAAAGGGAAGACCTTCTTCTTGATAACATCCTCGGGCATACCTGCAAGCTTAAATAATCCACAAACTTCATCCACATAGATTAGGTGCAAATCGGGATGTAATGTTCCATCGCCTGTGAAAGGATTAGCTAGCAGATTCTCTATCATACATGAAGGAATTTCAAAGTAAACATATTCAGTAGGTTCAGTAGGTTGAGGAACAACTCTTTGCTCTACTGGTCGGGGTGAAGATACCCCGAACAAGCCCCTCAAAGGATTATGTTTCATAGTAACAAGTGACAGTAAATTTCAGCACACTATATAAAATTTTCCTTACCAAATTCCACCTACCAAAGGCGCTTCACTCCCCGGCAATGGTGCCAGAAAAGAGTCTTGATGACCCACAAGTGTAGGGGATCTATCGTATCCTTTTTGACAAGTAAGAGCGTCGAACCCAACGAGGAGCAGAAGGAAATGATAAGAGGTTTTCAACAAGGTATTTTTTGCAAGCACTCAAATTACCGGTAACAGATAGTTTTGTGATAAGGAAATTGTTAACGGGTAACAAATAGTAAAAGTAAATAAGGTGCAGCAAGATGGCCCAAACTTTTTTGTAGCAAAGGACAAGCCTGGACAAACTCATATATAAAGGAAAGCGCTCCCGAGGACACATGGGAATCCCGTCATATGATTCGCGTTCGGTACTTTGATAATTTGATATGTGGGTGGACCGGTGCTTGGGTACTGTCCTTCCTTGGACAAGCATCCCACTTATGATTAACCCCATTTCAAGCATCTGCAACTACAGCAGAAGTATTAAGATAAACCTAACCATAGCATTAAACATATGGATCCAAATCAGCCCCTTACGAAGCAACGCATAAACTAGGGTTTAAGCTTATGTCACTCTAGCAACCCATTATCTACTTATTACTTCCCAATGCCTTCCTCTAGGCCCAAACAATGGTGAACTGTCATGTAGTCGATGTTCACATGACACCACTAGAGGAAAGACAACATACATCTCATCCAAAATATCGAACGAATACCAAATTCACATGACTACTTATAGCAAGACTTCTCCCATGTCCTCAGGAACAAACGTAACTACTGACAAAGCATATTCATGTTCACAATCAGAGGGGTATTAATATGCATAATGGATCTGAACATATGATCTTCCACTAAGTAAACCAACTAGCATCAACTACAAGGAGTAATCAACACTACTAGCAACCCATAGGTACCAATCTGAGGCTTTGGGAAAAAGATTGGATACAAGAGATGAACTAGGGTTTGAGATGAGATGGTGCTGGTGAAGATTTTGATGGAGATTGACCCCCTCCCGATGAGAGGATCGTTGGTGATGACGATGGTGATGATTTCCCCCTCCCGGAGGGAAGTTTCCCCGGCAGAACAGCTCCGCCAGAGCCCTAGATTGGTTCCGCCAAGGTCCACCTCATGGCGGCGGAGTTTCGTCCTGTGAGCTTGCTTATGATTTTTTTCCTCAATGAAAGACTCCATATAACGAAAGATGGGCATCATAGGGCCACCACAGGGCCCACGAGGCAGGGGGCGCGCCCAGGGGGTAGGGCGCGCCCACACCCTCCTGGATGGTGGATGGCCTCCCTCTGGTACTTCTTTCGCCCAATATTTTATATATATTCTAAAACATGCTGCCGTGAAGTTTCAGGACTTTTGGAGTTGTGCAGAATAGGTATCTAATATTTGCTCCTTTTCCAGCCCAGAATTCCAGCTGCCGGCATTCTCCCTCTTCATGTAAACTTTGTAAAATAAGATAGAATAGGCATTAGTATTGTGACATAATGTGTAATAACAGCCCATAATTCAATAAATATCAATATAAAAGCATGATGCAAAATGGATGTATCATGTTCTTAAGCGAATCCCTGTGTCGGTAACTTCATCATCACCGTCACGACGCCGTCGTGCTGACGAAACTCTCCCTCGGCCTCAGCTGGATCTAGAGTTCAAGGGATGTCACCGAGCTGAACGTGTGCAGATCGCGGAGGTGCCGTGTGTTCGGTACTTGATCGGTTGGATCGCGAAGACGTTCGACTACATCAACCGGGTTACTTAACGCTTCCGCTTTCGGTCTACGATGGTACGTGGACACACTCTCCCCGCTCGTTGTTATGCTTATCCTAGATAGATCTTGCGTGATCGTAGGAATTTTTTTAAAATACTACGTTCCCCAACAGAAACATCCCCATCATCTAAATCATCTTGCATCTCATCATCAACATGCAAGAACCCCTCCAAATATTCATCACCACCAACAGAAAAATTGCCTTGGACATAGCTCTCTTCCCCTTCGGTTTCAGCTTCCTACAACATAGGTTCTGTGAAATAGTCAGTTTATCTCTCCATGGAATCAACAAGGTATTAACAACCTGTTCGGATTCGCACCGCTCCATAACTCCTCTCCCGGAGCGGGTGGAGCTGCAGTTGAAAATCACGGAGCTGCAGTTTCCCTGCTTCACAGATTCCAGGAGTGGGTGGATTGTCGAACGGGGCTTAAATCAATAGAAACTCTACATTTTATTTTTGTCATTTTATCTCTCCATGGAATCAATAAGATAGCTAATCAACACAGTTTTTGTATTTTTTCTGGTTACACTTGCAAGGAATTCAGAAACACTTGTAGACAATGAAATCATGTTTCAGAACATACAATCAAGCTGGACTGTGGGATGTGATGATTCATGTTTTCAGAGATAGCTATGTTTTCTACACAGGGCTTCATGTTCTTCTAGAGTGAAACAAAGACCATGTTTCAAAAACTAGCCCAGGCTTCCAGATGCGATCTGCTCAAAGTAGTTTCAGGAAACACCACCGGGGGGGTTTGTGAACCAAGAGGAAACTCCGACACACGGCGGCCCCCCGGCGGTGCTTGGAGCTGAGAACGATGGTCGCGCCTGCTCTCGAAGCAGGGCCCCTCGGTGAGCTTCATCTGCATCAGATCGAGCCATCTGAAGTGCGATATGGTGCGTCATAGTGTTGCAGAAACTTCAATCTATATCCTACATGCTGGCAGCGGGCTGGTTTTGCGGTGGGTTGGCGGCTGCATCATGCAGGGCCAACTCTATCGGGGCCGGGGGCAAGAGTGTTATTGTTATTGCAATAGAGCGGTTGTTGCGGAAAATAACGAGTGGGCATACAAGGTGCGGACACTAGATCGGAAGGCTATCAGGTCGGGCATCCAATGGCCGTTGAGGCGACGGATAAAATCAGAAAATCGACCGGCGGACGCGTAGTGTCACCAAAAAAAACCTAAAGTCATAGTACTTTATTGTATTTGGGCCGGATACTACGACTCTCTTGCGCTGTGGGCCTGTGGCGATCCAAGGAAAAAAAGAGATCGATTTCCGTCTCTGCTGGACGACGACGCCCGCTGCGCGCAGCCGCGCACCGCCGTCACCCAAGTTGTCGCCGGTGTCCTCACCTCGCCCCGCCTAGGTTGCGTTCTTGTACGCTCTCTCCTCGCCGTCGCCCATTGTGCCAACGATGTCTGTCATTCCAACTCCAAGGGGCAAATAGCTCCCATGCGACGTCGTTGGTGTGAATTGTCTCTCATGCGATGTCGTTGGCTGTAATAGCTCTCATGCGACATCTGCGTTGGAAAAATAGCTTCCATGCGACAAAATATTTACGCGGCTAGTTGGCTGTTAGTTAGGCTGAGGTTTAGTTAGGACACTGGGGGTTAAGTGCTCTGACTAGTGGGGTCAACCTATGGCCACGTAGTCAAGAGTCAACCATCCACGACTCGACCGGTGACTGTGTGACCGTGCTCGACTCGCCCGTGCTGGACGGGCTCGTGCTGGACTGGGCGAGCGGCCCCGCCGTAAGCATCTTCTCCGGCAGCGGTTTCTTCTCCGCTATGGTGGAGCGCATTTCTCGGCAGCGGCAGAGCTATTGCGAGGTGAGCCCGAAACCCTAGTCCCACTCCCCAGAATTTTGGGGGATCTGTGGCCTCATGCTGCCCTCTGTTTCTTGGTGATTTAGAATCGGGCTCCATTGGATCCGGGGGTTGTTTCTTCTCGCGGCCCGGTGGTGGAGCGCCTTTCTCTGCAGCGGCTATTGCGAGTGAGTATTTTCCAAACACTACTCCCATTCCACTGAATTTTGGATAAATCTGTGGCCTCATGCTGCCCCTGTTTCTTGGCGTTTTAGAATATCGATTGGATAGGAGATGGAGCGAGGGCTGGATGAGATGGAGCGAGGAGACAGTGCTTCAAATCGGTAATGCCACCCTCTTTTCTTGGCGATTTAGAATCGAATTTGATTTGGTAGTGACTGCCGCCACTGCCTGCCATTGACAAAAGAGGGGAGGTTCAGGTTCTGCCACCACATTCGCAATTATAGTGGAATTTTTTCCCTGTAAAGCCAAGCTTAGTGATGGCAGTGTCCAAGACATTGATAGAGATACCACCGTGAGGTTGGATGTCGAATTTGCAGATGTTGATCCCTAGGAATTGGAGAGCATGAAGGAGAAGGCCGTGGGCACTTTGGTGGAGAGAATTGGGGAGAGTATTGTTTGGGGTCCAGAACAAGAGGTATCTCTGCAATGTTTCGATAACTATAATGGTGAATATGTGAGAATTGAAGATGGAGAATCCATGGTTGCTGAAATTGATCAGCAAGAAGGGTGGGCAAGCAAACAAGTAACATTTTATGCAGAGCCAATTGATCTGCAAACTCATTCCAGAGTTGGTTATGTGCCATCAAAGATGGCTGCAGAGATGGAAGATGATGAGTGGGTTTCACAAAAGAAGATGTTGGCATTGTTGACTGAACCGACTGTAGTAGCTAAAGATACAAGGATTGATGCAGATCGAGAGGAGGGAACCCATGGTGCTAGGAAGATTGTTGTTGACTGGAATGTAGTAGAGTTGAATGAAAAAACAGATTTGGTCATTACACCAATATCTGACATTGATATGGCCGAAATGTTTGGCATTCAAGTTGATGACAAAGATAAGGAGAAGGATGACAGTTCTTTGCCTGCTGAAGGTAATACAGGCCCTAGAAATGCAAATGAGGATGAATAACGGCTGATGAGAGAGGCTGCAGATGATGTGGATGATGCAGATGATAATGAGCTGGTTTGTTTGTATGATAAAGAGAACCCAGTTATTGAGGTGGGAAAGTTGTGGCCAAGCATGAAGGAGTTTAGGATTTCTTTCAGGACCTATGCAGTGAAAAAAGAGTTTGATGCCAAGACTATGTGGACTGATCGAAAGAAATTTTATGCTCGGTGCAAAGGTTATGATGGTGGTGGTAATCCTTGCAAATGGTACTTGTCTACCAGACTACAACCTGATGGAAGTACAGTAAAGGGTAAATCAAATACCACACCAGCATACATGTATGACCACTTCACAGAGAGTTTCAAAGATGACATCACAGCTTTGGGTTACAGAGAAGATTACTCCTATTTTAGCCAAGACTCCAAACACTACTGCAAAGAGGCTTAAAGTTGACTTGGAGAAGCTGTACCCCATCCAGCTGCAATATACCACAGTGTGGAAAGCAAAACAAAGGGCCATGAAATCATTGTATGGTGACTGGGCAAATACATTTAGGATGTTGTATAGTTTTAAAGCAGAGGTGGAGAAGAGGTCACCTGGGAGTGTGGTGGAGATAGATACAGAGGTAACAGAGGATGGCAAGGTTTTATTCAGCAAGTTTTTTATGTGTTTGAAGCCTTGCATAGATGGATTCAAAGCAGGTTGTCGTCCATATTTGAGCATAGACTCATCTTTTTTGACTGGAAAGTGGAATGGTCAGTTGGCTGCATGCAATGCTCTAGATGGACACAACTGGATGTTCCCAATTGCAATAGGAATGTTTCAATCAGAGACAGAGGCATCATGGATATGGTTCATGATGCAACTGAAAAGATGCATAGGGCCAGTTTCTCCTTTGGCCATCCACACAGATGCATGTAAAGGGTTGGAAAATGCAGTAAAAAATGTTTTCCCCCATGCTGAGCAGAGGGAGTGCTTTGGACATATGTGGATGAATCTGATAAAAAAATTCAGAGGAGATGAATTTGGGCGCATGTGGCCAGCAGCAAGATCCTACACCAGACAGACACATTCCTATCACCTTGGTAAGATATTGGCATCATGTAGTGATAATGAATTTGCTTCATGGTTGAACACCCACCATTCTCTGTTGTGGTATAGATCAGGTTTTAATACTGCCATAAAATGTGATCATATCAATAACAACTTGGCAGAAAGTTTTAACAACAAAGTGAAGGATTTGAAAGACTTGCCTGTGCATGACATGGTGGACCAAATAAGGATCATGATCATGCGTTTGTGGGAGTTGAGAGGAAAAATTGCTAATATTTTGGAAGGGGACAAGCTTCCAGCAGTGGTACAACAGGTGGTCAACAGGAGTAGAAATCTTTCACATCTATCTGTTGAGAAATCTTCCTTGTGGGGTGCTGAAGTTAGAGATACAAAGAGTGGCAAGAGGCATGTGGTAAATACTGAGTTGCATGAGTGCACTTGCCAAGAGTGGCAACACACTGGAAAACCATGTGAGCATTCCATACTTTTTTGGCATCTAAACCCAGGTTAAATATGCACCCATATTTGCATGAGTATTATTCAGTACAAAAATTCAAAGCTGCATATGCAAGTCCAATTCCTGCACTGACTGACCAATCTCAGTGGCCTGAGGTGGAAATAGAATTTACCTTGTGTCCCCCTGTGACTAGAAGAAAGGCTGGGAGGCCTAAACAGAGCAGATTCAAAGCTTGGTTTGAGAAAGGTGGTTGTAGTAAGAAGGGGAAAAAGGAAAAGGAAAAGAATGATAAGCCCAAAAGGGCTCAAAAAGGTAACAAAAATAGGTGCAAGTTGTGTGAGGTCCTTGGGCACAGAATTGGTTCATCCAAGTGCATCTACACTCCTCAGAGGCCAAAGTATGTTTATGTTACTGTTTTTGCAAGTTTTTGATTTTGCTACTTGTTCTAGTATCTAACCAAGTCAAATGCTTTATTTTTTAGGAGGAAGCATGCAGAAAAAGCCCCACCTCTTGTTGTTGAACAATGTTGGCCAGTGAAAAAAGCAAGACTCAATGGCTTTAGAAGGAAGAGCACTAAGTAGATAATGTTTGGTGACAAAGATATGGAGCTAACTGAAACTGTTACTGCTGAACATGAGCTAAGTGTTTCTGTTTTGGACGATGTGATGCATACTGAATCTGTTTTGCAGGCACTAGGGCTATCTGAAACTGTTGTAGATGAAGCAACTGTTGTGCTGCCCTGCGAATCTGCTTTGACAACTGTGTTGCCATGTTTGGAGGTTGTGCTACCAAGTGTTGAGTTGCAAACTGAAGTAGTTGAACAATGTGTGCCATCTACTCAATCTGCAGAAGTGCAAACTGAAGAAGTAGGACATGGTCAGGTGCAAAAGTTGAGGGGGCCTAGTGGAGTTGGCAAGAAAACCAAGGGGCCAAAAAGCAAGAGCATCAGCATCAACAAACTATGCGCCGTGGAACCAAACGGTGGAAAAAAGAAGAAGAAATCGAGTGGTAGAAAGAAGCAAAAGAAATAGAGTCGAAATCATTCAAATTTGATGTGAAAACTTAAGTTTGTTGTCATTTGATGTGAAAACTTATGTTCTTCCATGTGAAAACTTATGTGCTATGATGTTGATTTGACTTGAAATAAAATTCAAATTTGAACCGACATTCAAATTTGAACCTATCTCCAATATTTTTGAGTTCATTTGTTTGTTCTGTGATGTTGCATCGTTTTATGTACTACTATGCACTTTAGTTCATAAATCCAACCCTTTTTGTGAAGTCCAACTCATAGTCACTGAAAATGTTGTCCAAACAGGCTCCAAAGTAAGGGAAAACGGCCCCATTTCTAAGCAAGTTTTTCTCGACCTTCTCAAAATCACCCAAAAAAGATTTTCTTAGCTTATATTATACCTATATAGGATCAATACGAAGTCTCACCTTTTTTGAATAAGTATTCATATTATTTAATTTATTTTTGAAAAAACACCCTTTAATACAAAGTCAGCAATAAAACAAGTTTAAAAATTTAAATGCAAAAATAACTTCAGATCCTCCTTAGTCACTCTAAAATGAAGCTAAGGTGATGTTTTTGATTTTTTTGCATTTTCAAAACCTCAAACCCTCTTCTCACTCCTTTGAACTCTATGCAACCTCAGTCGAGATAGTCCAATTTGTGAAGGTTTTTTCATGCAAAGATCATTAGATCAAGTTTATCATTTTATATCATAACTATGTAACATAGAAAGGCTATATGCGCAGATATTTCATTTTTTGATTTTTTTGAATTAGTTATACACATTTGAATGTTCGGTCAAACCTTTCAAAACCCCGTTGACTGCCTCCAAAACCCATGTAACCCTAGCGCCAAACGTCCACCGTCGATCTAACCCTAACGCCAAACTGCGGCCGTCGGATAGGCCTTCTAGAAGGATTCCGCGGGGGCGATCCGTGGGAGCCCTGATTCTCCAATCTGATTGACCATCGTTTTTTCTCTCTGACGAACAGATAACGTTGAGCGGGGGAGCATCCAAGTGACCATTGGGCCGAGCGGATCGGGCCCGGCAGAGCCTGGCATGCGTGCGGACGGCCGTCGAGAGGGGGCGATGAGCTGCATGCGAGAGGTTCAATGACATGTGGGCCATCCCTGTCCCATGCATGTCATGCAACGTCGCAGCCTAGCTATTCCGTGCTCGTGTGACACAGCCTAGCCATTTGCATGCGGGCTTGCATGCATGCATCGACGCGGTAAAGCACGACAGGGGCGCAGCGTATAGGTACGTCGCATCTAAGCTATTTTAACAAATGCATCCCTGAACGAGACGGACGCGTCGGTGGTGCAACTCCTTTTTCAGTGTCACGCGCGGATGAACGGGCATGTGCCTCTTTGGATGCTCTGCCCGCCGTTTTTTGAATTAATGCCCGCAATTACTTATGCCATTGCGAACGGAGAAGAGAAAACGATCGAGAAGGCACCGTGTACACATTGACCACGGCTGCAGCGCGGCTATAAAAGGGAACCATTTCCTCATCCTCTCACACTCATCTCTCAAGCCTCCTCCCCTTCTTCTTTTCGAGCCAAATCCACCACTCGAGCCACCATGTAGTTCAACGGCCCTACCTACCATCGCCCTCGCACCGTGCCAGAGAGGCAGTACCCGGCCGGAGTCGTCGTCGAGAATAGCCTAAGGGTGTGGGCCATCTCAAGGTGGAGGGGCCCTAGAGAGTTGGCTCGCTTCTTCCTCCAAGCCGACTACCGCCACCTCCCTCCGGGCACTCCGCCCATGTTCCACCTCCACAAGCAGTACGATGGCAACGCCAACAGCTTCGTCATCGGCCTCTACATCACCTTCACCAACCCCTACGACGCTCACCACCTCCTCGGCGAGGTGTTCTAGTGTGGATGCGAGTTTGTCGCGTTCACGACCTACAAAATCTTCACCAACTTCCACCACATCTTCCCTCACCCCAACGGCATGCACACCCTCCCCTACCAGATGCCGGAGAAAGACGAGTGAGGGGCGTCGGCTAAGGAGGAGGGGCCCAAGGAGGAGGGGCCCAAGAAGGAGGGGCCAAGGAGTTGTTCAAGTGCGAGTCTTCTATCTATCTAGTTTGTGTTTGTGTTGGTTCGGGCGTGTGTGCCCGTGTCTTCTATCTATCTAGTTTTAATTATTTTCCTTTCATGTTTTATGAACTATATGTAGTGGGGGGATGCCCCTCTATATGTTCTATCTATCTATGCTACTAGGGTACCCGATGCCCCTCTATCTATCTATATGTTTTTTCGGTCCTAAAGTTTCTCCATTGCATTTTATTTATGTGGCCATGTGTACTAAAAATGCACTAAAACATGATCCAATCATATAAGTTGTTGTTAGCACGTGTCTAGTTAATTATCTTCCTTTTATGTTTTATGCACTATATGTTGTAAGGGGATGCCCCTCTATGTTGTAAGGAGATGCTACTAGGGGCACACTAGATGTCTTCTTTTTTTGAGAGGGGCACAACCTTTTTCGTTTGAAACACACGAGTAAAAACTTTGAAAACACCATAGCACAAGTCAAAAAAAATTAAAAAATGGTGCTTGGTTGAAATAAACTAGAACCAAACAATTCCAACTTTTTTGGTTCACAAAGACTGCAAGTTAGGCTGCTAACTAGAACCAACCTTTGTTTTAGCCGAAACAACACGGGACCCTACCATCGGACACGATAGCTTATGCATAAAAGTAGCTCAAATATTTATCAGATGAGTTATCTCAAAAAAGGTGACTGGAGGAAACTTAAAATTTGTGAAATAACCTAAAGTCGAAAAGATATATCGATGTCAATGACCGTGTGCACTTTTTTTGCACTAGCTACACTTCTTTTATCAATGGGCCTGGATATGTTCTATTCGGCCCTACCTAACTTCTATATGGGCCTGGCCTTTTCGGGCAACTGTGGACGAACCTTTTTTTCCTTTTCTCCCTCTATCACTGAAACTGAAATTGATGACGAACTGAAGAACTAAAAAAACGGAGCCGAAACAGAGTGGAGAGGACATGCTGAATTCGTATAGCGCCACACTTTTATTCAAATATACATATCATTACGATTACAAATGATGCCCAATCTATTCACTTACGACTAATTATCATCACATAAACAAATGCGAGAGCAATTACACAAACATAAAAAAGTCTGGCCATCAGCCCCATCAAATTGCCCTACTTCTGCAATTCGATAAGTTTCTTCATCTGCTTGTTCAGCTTCTTCAGCTCTGCCGTCACTACTGCATCCCCCACAGTAGCCCCAATGGAATGGGCAGATCCAGGGGCCCTAGATCCAGACGCGCCCGATCCAAACTTGCCCAACTTCTCCGCCTCCAACGGTAAATCGAGCTCCCCTGATGCACCCTCCAGTTGAATCCGCTCTATGTACTCATCTAGCCACTCAAAATGGGTGCATTGCTTCAATTTCTGAAATTGGAAAGATGAACCCTAAATCCCAAATCCGATGAAAAATGGGGAAAAATTGGGAAAATATGAAATTGGGAGACAAAAACCAAAATTGACATATTGAGAAGTAAAATCTCACCTTTCCCTGCTCTGGTTTGCTCTCGCATTTCATGAATTCCCGCCCAAGGTTGCCATTCTTGTCGGTCGTTGTGACTAGCCGCTTCAGGGGTGCGATACGTGGGCATGCAGGGCACCTTGTCATGGGCACTGCGCCATAGCGCGGCCATGAGCGGCGGGAGGCTGAATCGGAGCTCGACATTGCTAGGTCGTGGCCCAGAACGGCGTTGCTGCGCGTCGTCGCCGGAGAAGAAGAAGAACAATGGTCGGGGAGGGGGGAGGGGGGAGGATGGGCTCAGGTGCTGCACGGCTCGGGGCACGGCTCGGTGTCCTCTTGTACCAATGCTGACCTGGATAAGTTAATGGGTCCCACGCTGTGGGTCCCGCTCACCTGACCAATGTTGAGTTGGATAAGTTAGTGGGTCCCATGCTGTGGGTCCCGCTCACCTGATTCGAGTTTTAAACATGTGTCTTTGGATTAGGCAGCAGTGTCGTATGGAAGCTATTTTTTTCAACGCAGATGTCGCATGAGAGATATTACAGCCAACGACGTCGCATAAGAGACAATTCGCACCAACGACATCGCATGGGAGCTATTTGCCCCACTCCAAGCGGGTCATTCCCCTCTTTGCCGCGCATGGCTGGCTTCCGAACGCCCCGCCCACATCCCGGCAGCCTCGGCGCCCGCGTATGCCAAATCACGGCGGCACCAGCACCCGGTGGTGCGGCCCTCAGGCCACGCTCCGGCAGCCAAGCCTGCCCGCGCTGGCCACATATACTAGTGCTCCGTATCAGGGCAGGGCGGGCGGAATGGATGCGAACCCAAGCTTTTGCTTCTACTCCTACGCCGTCTCTCCAGAGAAGAGGCGCCCGTCAGGAAGACTCCTCGTCCTCGCCATCCACTGCCTCGCGCTCTCCCATGCACCACAGCCGCTCAGCCTCGGCCTCGCTCTACTCCGTGCCCTTGGTCCACAGGTTGGCTCCACAAGTTGAGAAGTGGGAGACAATAAGAATGGACGAGCGATGAACTAAGAAACAATCCACTGGGCCTACACTAACATTTATTTAATTTTGTATTTACTGATTAGATAAATGTTAGTGTAGGATGTTTATTTTGACTTTGTACTAATTGGTTGATCAAAACATGGCTCTGTTGTGGACTTGTGGAACTTCAGGAATCATTTTAAGGACGTCCAGAACCTAGCACTTCAATTCTTTAGGCCTTTAATTCATCAGGGAATGTTGTTCTAGTGGTTATGGTGGTGTGAGGAGTTGAAAGAGAAGGGAATAATTAGTTGTTTGCAGTTCCAGAAATGCAAGACTCCGTCTCGGATGCTGAGGAAGTGAAACTACGGGAGGATGTCAACGGGAAGATGGAAGATGTTGTGGTGGAGCCACCAGATTGGCTCCCAGATGGTATGGATCATGGAGGTCCAACGTGGCGCTATAAAGGTATGTTATATACAACCAAATAAATGCAGATATACATGATATTAAATATATTTAACTCTTGTTTATTCTCTAAACAAAAAATATGGATGTTTTTTCAGTTTTTTTTGTATTGTTTTGTTTATTGTAGATATCTAATTTTTCTGATTTCTTTTGTTTATTTCGAGTATTTCATTTCTCCGGGGTTAGGGGCCAAATTCAGGATGAAGTCTAAGGTCCTGAACTACCTTTTCTCCGAGATGGATGAACACTACTTAGAAGGCAAAGATTGTCTTGATCATAACATGCTTCCTGTATGTGTTCCTTAGTATAATGAAGTTATTATTGTTATTATTATTATTAGTAGTAGTAGTATATATTAGTATACATATAAAATACCATATCCATGATTCATGTGTCTTTGTATCATGATATGCAGAAATCACATGAATGGTTTCCGAAAGGGAGCACTAGTAGAAAAGAGGGCTTTGATCCAAGCTCAATGTACACATTAGTCCCGGTTGCATTACGAACCGGGACTAATAAAACATTAGTCCCGGTTCAAGCGGCTACGGCGTCGGGAAGGCATTAGTCCCGGTTCAAATGGGACCTTTAGTCCCAGTTTGAGACACGAACCGGGACTAAAGGGTGATGCCCTTTAGTCCCGATTTGTGGCTCAAAATGGGACTAAAGGGGTCCTGAAGTTTGTTTTTTGTTTTTACTTTTTGTTTTAAATTGCTTATATCTTTTAGGATATTCGATATTTTTGAGTGATTCTTTTTGCATTAGTTTGAAAATTTTGTCTAGTTTCTGTTTACGCCATTCGTTTTCAAATTTGAATGATTTAAATATGAATTTATTCAAGTTTGCTTCAAACCCTAGATTGTGAATAATTTGAGTTTAAAAATAGTTTTTAATTTAATTCTTTTTTCTCCTAGTCACATGTCAGATTATTGTCATAGTAAGATTTATTTGGTTATTTTTAGAATAATTTAAATTAGGATTTTAATTAAAAAAGTTCCTGCTTTTCTTAATAGTTGTTTTGCTATATTAAAAAGTAATTCTTTTTGGCACTTTAATAGAACATGACTCTGGCTTCGTTAACCTTGGTTGTGACTCTAGCTGGGACGGTGCTAGTAGATGTAGTCGACGATAGGATTGGATGGACACCATGTTGTAGTATGCTTCTGTTGGACACCATCAAACTCTCCCCCCCCCCCCCCCCCCATCACCATTTCAGTTTTAAAAAACAAAAGAAAATGATAAAAAACTTTAAAAAGTAAAATCCTTCGAGATGTAGTTATGTTACTACATCTACTAGTTAGGAACATTAAAAAGAATAAATTTCGACATGTTTTGCAAAGGGTAACGTTGGACCTCCTAGTTGAATCTAGTGCGAAGGTTGATGGATGTTCAACTTTCCGACCAACCAGACGTATTTCAATGGAAGTTAACTAAGAACGGTGCGTTTACGGTTAAATCTATGTACCTGGATTTAATTAACTCTGGCCCAATCCCGAGATCAAACCATATATGGAAAATTAAAGTGCCGCCGAGAATCAAGATTTTCATGTGGTTTGTACACAAGGAAGTGATACTCACTAAGGATACTCACTAACGACATCTCTCCCTTGACTACCCCCTAGCCAAGATCCTATGGCGCTCGATTCATATAACCTTTAATATTAACCCCCCCCCCCCCCCCCCCGCCCCTCCCGTATCGCCATTTCAGTTTTGAAAAAACAAAAAAAATGATAGAAACATCAAAAAATAAAATCATTGGAGATGTAGTAATGTTACTACATCTACTAGTTACAAAAATTAAAAAGCATAAATTTCGACATGTTTTGCAAAAAAAGTGTTATGAAAAAGTAAAACAACTATAACTTTTGCATACGATGTCGAAAAAAGGTATAGTATATCAAAATGTTTAGCATGAAAATCCGGTTCCGATTTCGACGGCCGTAGGCTATTTTGCAAGTTTGTAGAATCCTCAAATTCTGAAAGGAAAAAATTATCCTCAAATTTATGTTTTTTTCAGTTTTTAGTCTAACTATGGTCAAACTACTTATTAAAGAAATATTAGTGTTACTAATTAATTATTGTTTTTTAGAATAATAGTTTCAAACTCAAACGGTGCTTCATGCTCAAGTTCAACTCCTAAGGGTTAATAGGATTGACAACTTACTATTGTCAGGAAAACAGCTAGTGCAGACTTGGAAACTAGGAAGAATAGAACTCGAAAGTTAAGTGTGCTTAGACTAGGGTAGTGGGAGGATGGGTGACCGGCCGAAAAGTAAGACGGTTTGGAATGAGTGGTACATACTTGAGTAGTGATGAGGGGTGATTAGAGATTAAATTGTCAACTAATTCAGAAATTTGAAAACCAAAAAAATTCGAAAAAAATAAAAAAAATTCAAAAAAAATTCAGAAAAAACAATTTTTCAAAAAAAATTCCCCACCAACCGGGACTAAAGGTGGAGCTCGAGAAACCGGCCATGTGGAGCTCCTTTAGTCCCGGTTCGTAAGCAAACCGTGACTACAGGGTTTGGGCTTTAGTCCCAAACCTTTCGTCCCGGTTCCGGAACCGGAACTAAAGGCCCGTTTTCTACTAGTGGTGGTTGATGGAGATTAGAGCGGGTGGAGAAAATATGGACAAGATGTAGAAGGTAGGTTTTTCACCCGTTCCTTCAGAGTACTTAATAACATGAGAATTATACATTGTATGTCCATCTTCTTACCGGTATTAAGTTTTCTAGACATGTTTTTGTCAATAGGAAAACTATTGGCTGTGTAGTATAAGAAATAGAGGTCGATAATAATATACGGATGAAATCATTTGTTGCTCCGAGTCACTAATTCACTGGTGACTAACGGTCACATGGAAAAAATATTGATATGATTGATATCCAAACAGATACGCAAGTGTTAAATGGGCCCAAAAAAGCCTCATTTATATGTAATGATTTTAAAATTGTGGCCAACTGTTGATATATGATAAGTTATATTAGTTTCTTAAATATTAGGAATTCCAAATATTCTTTAATGCTCACAACCATTATAATTTTCATGATAAATCCTTAGTTCTGTCATGGATTACATATGAACACGTTTCAAAGACATATCTCTCAGATTAGTTTATTTGGTTGAGATGTAGTCTCTCTCTCTCTCTCTCTGTGTGTGTGTAAGGTAACTTCGCACACGTGTGTAAAACTATTATTTATCACAATTCGCACATGTGTGTAAGCTGGCGGCAACCCCGATATGTTATCAACCAAGCTACAATTAGAGTTGGCTACCTTCATTAGCCCTAGAAAACACGAGTTATATAAAATATGAAAGATATATTTACTCATGTCAAGAAATAACTTTAAATTTGTATTGTTTCTATTTTGCAGTTTAATGTATAGCCGGCACTGCGAGTACGAGCATTTGCTAAAGAAGACGTTCTACTCTATGTTAACGAAATGAAGATCACCAAATTTGATACAAATGGACAATGCGACACAAGCTCTCGGGATAATGTGTGTTTGTTGCTATCACTACATAAATAATTATTTATGTCTGCAATGATTTGACTTTCCAAAGCTAACACGTTTCCTGGTTTTGTACATCCTTGAAGAAGTGGAGTTCAACCCATCTGGGCTGCCACATGGATGGGTGAAAGAAATGGTATACAGAAAAACATCGAAATGAACAAAGAAAGACCCGGTAAATATAAATAAATAAAACAAAACCACTCCATTCTTCTTTGTTCAAATATTTTCATACTCCTAATCACTATTAATTATGCAGTACTACACAGACCCTGTTAGCCGTTATGTATTCAGGACATTGGCGTCCGCAGTTCGCTATCTTCAAACGGGAAACATTACAAAATGTTCGTTTATTCAAAGGACAAGTGTACATCAATTTTACAATTTTGAGAAGTCTGTTGATCTGGTAACTGAGCATTTCAATATATTTTTTATTATCAGTGACTGTCATACATCGTTGCCTCTTATCAAAGTTATGTTGCATTCTAAGAACTTCACTTTTCTAGGACGAACATGCATTTGTATAGCTATTAAAAATTATACTCTTAAAATCTGGTATATATTTTGTGCATGTATCATGTTACAACCAACTAGCATATAAATTGTTCTTGAAATAACTAGACTAGTTATATATAAATAATTAGACCACTTAGATAGGATTTCCCGATATAGTTTCCATATAATTTGATTTTGTGTTATTCTTGAAATAATTAGACTCTTTTGAGTAGCTTAAATAAGACTGTGGGATCTTTATAGGATTCATATCATTTGATTTCTATAATCGAAGTAGGATCATAGGGACAATGCTATGTAATTTATGTTGATTACATCCTTCTGCTTCTCATTATTTAGGAAGTTATTTGATCACTATAATCCCCCTTCTGATTTACTCGTGCAAGATTAATCTATGATTACTGTAATTTTCATATGCTATCCATGTGGTATGTCCAAATGATTGTAGTTGCATTATTTCCTTTGTTTGCAGTCCTCGATTTTGGACTTGCCTTCCCATTATATAAATGTGTACTTACCTCAACTATTTTTCTGTAATTCTTTTGTATGAACGTAGTATGTTGTAAGGTTTATCGCAGGTTTAGGTCATGACCACAATAAAAATGGATCATTTTGCTTGTAACGTACCTTTGGGTATACCTTATCGTTTTTCATAATTTTTTATTCCTTGGTTGCGTGCTGAACTGAACTTACATTTTTATGTAGATTAGAAACACATTTTTTACAAAAAGAAAGGCATGCACTTGCTCTAGATATAAGTTAGACCGTACTTGGAATGAGCATTGTTTGGTTTCTTTCACAAGTGTGTCAATTTTCTTCGGCAATTTTGAAGAGCATACTAACTTATTATAAGACCCAACATAACTTGCCAATGGGATATCATAACGTGATTGCCTAAAATAGTACAATTTTTGAAAGAAAATGTATCTTATATAGTTTGTAGTTATGATCTTGTGTATTTCAAATCTAATTAGTTGAAAAATGGGTTCAACTATTTGAAATGTTATCTTTATAAACAAAAGGATTGCATTCGCCTTATTAAACTTGTAAAGTTCTTATAAATAAATAAATTATATTTATGGATATTCGGTATTTATATTTAATTGTTTCCTTTTGCGGCATGAGAGTTTGCGCAAAAGACTGACAAAAAATGTGAGGAATGATAAAACCCATGCAATCCCTTCAAGACCTAGAAGATCAAAAAAGGGGGAAACAAAATATCAATGAGCAAAATTTAGGTATTCGTAAGTTCCTCCAGCCATCGCTACTATGGTATTTACTTATACTCCCCCCGTCCCAAAATTCTTGTCTTAGATTTGTCTAGATACGGATGTATCAAGTCACGTTTTAGTATTAGATACATCCATATCTACAAAAATCTAAGACAAAAAATTTGGGACGGAGGGAGTACTTGCATGTCTCATCCAAATTGTTTTCCTTAGGTTCTCCCATCCAATCTAGTCAATTACCATATATACTTTACTCGTGTATTGAGGAGAAACGGAAATAGCATGTGCTTCTAGAAAATATGTTACTACACAAGAATGCAACGAGGAAAATAAATACTCATGCATACTACTACATAATCTTGTGGGAAAATAAATTTGGTTGTACGCTTATATGTATTCTCATGTTTATATAAATTCGAGCTTTTTCAAGTTGCTTAAGGTTTTTATACGTCATTTCACTGAGTTATGGAAAGCGTTCAAGATACTTTGAATTAGTTAACTAAATAAATATATGATATAATAGATTATCTTCATGTCAGATTTACAAACTGAAGACTAACAACTGAATCAAACATGGATCTTCCAATCAATTTGGCACTTTTGCACATGAGCATTCAAGTATACTTGGAAGCAATTTTGTAATTAGTTTTGAGTAGCAGTAAAGCCTGCATGTTATCTCTCTAAAACCATATTGATTAAATATTTAGAACTTTAACGAACATATTATGATATTTGTAATACTGCCTCTCCGCCCGTAATATACATCGCTTTTATTTTTTATCAAAAAAGGTAAAAACAATAATAAAACCATCATGATTCCTTTGAAAAATTATATGTAGCTAGTCTAAGGATGCATTCGTATTTCCTTCCAAATAATGTCTATTTTATTTGTTATAGATGAGGATGTCAACACCTCTACAGACTTAGTTCCTCCCAATGAGCACCAAGAAATCAAGAAGAAAAACATGAAGGCTGAAGGGAAAGAGGCATACTCTAAAACTATCAAGCGTCCAAGAGGGAGACCACCCAAAGTAGCGAGGCTAACTGAGGGAGATATATCTAAGAAAGAAGAATAGGTGGTGGAATAAAAAATGCCAGGTCTAATCAAAAGGAAAACAAACATGGCACAAGGTAACGAAGAAAGGGTTGCTACATGAAACCGTGACATAAACTATGGAACACACAATTGGAAGTGACAAGAAATATTTGGCCAAGATTTGGTAATGTTTTTTGTTTGATTTGTTAGTACAACGTTTACCGTGTTTCTTGAATAATGGGGAAATGTCCCCCTAGACTTAATTGGGTCGAATGAGGCTCGAACACCTCAAAAAATAAACCCTAGATTTATGTGCTAATATTTTTCTTCAATGAGGGGTTTTATTAACTCCATCATTGGGTACTCGGCTTGATCAAATGTGCATTACTTTCTTATCAAATTTCTTTCGATATAGAAAAGTTTGGAGGCTAATACAAAAGAGAAAATTGAAACCTACAAGCATGCATAACATATTCATAGTTACACACATGCAAGCATGTCTGATATAATATATTTTCTAACATTTTCATTGATACATTGTAACATATAGCACTCATAACATTCTTAGCAACAAAAGTAGATGCATTGCAGAATTATAATTACCTTATTTTTTAAAATACATTCAAAGCAACAAAATAAACTATAAAGCTCATACTACATTTATGACTGAATCATCCATAACCTGCATATCTTTCTTATATTTACTAATTGGAAGCACCGTTTGAACCTCCATGTTAATCATAGAAAACTATCTATAAATAACCATTAGATCTCAATTCTACGTGTGCTATTAAACAACATTGGGAATTCTATTCTATCTATTGTTTAGGAGTGCTTATGTTTCGTAAGGAAGCAGTCCATGTGTGTTACACTAGCTAACGTGGAAAGTAAGATCACCTAGAAAAATACAGTTTTTTTTTCTGTCAACGTACTACACATCTGTGTGTGACACAGCTATGTCAAATAGATCCCTAAGTGTGTTGTACTTATATCTGGATAGGTGAACTAATTTTTCTCATCCAAAAATAACAAAACACACTACCGGAATGCATATATGTGTATACTATAACAATCATATCCATAGAATCATAATCATCCGCCTTAGGGTTAGAACACGACTAAAATCTCGAGGTAGATCCACTCTATATTCGGTACATCACCCCCACTATAATTGGAAGCAAGAGTAGGGTTTTACGTCTTTGAGAGGGTCCGAACCTGGGTAAACACCATGTCTTTTGTCTCCTGTTACCCATCAATCCAAGATCTACAGCTCAGGACCCCCTAACCGAGATCAGCCGGTTTTAGTACCGACAAGGAGGAAACAAAAGAAGGCCGATTATGCAACCAAGTTGGATTGTGGTGGCCAGAAAGTGGATGATGTAAAGACCGGTAGTGGCAGCCCTAGACAGTACCAGTTTGTGGTCCATTACGCTGGCAGACCAATGGTCCCGGAAGCTATTTACGAAAGCATGGGGTCTCTTCATGGAGATGTTCTCTAGAAAGAGTGGGCGGCTGAGGTCACATTTCAAACTTCGGTTGAACAGGTCCTTGTATACATGGTGAAGGTGCCAAAGGGTCTAGGCTCCGTCAACAATTTCCTGGCAAACATTTGCCACATTGACTTCAGGCATATCTTCAATATTTTCCACCTACAGCACCTAGATGAAACCAACATAGTCAGGCTATGGGCGCTGCACCTGGCCCGTAAGGTCAAGAACGACAGGATAACTAAGATTGCAGACCCTTGTTGCATGGCGAGCGCAACCCTTCAACCCAAAGAGGGCTGGAACACAATTATCAAGTTCCTAGGTAAATTATTTGTTGATAATAAGAACGCAGACCACCACCTAGTGCCCTTCCATACGAGGTAAGTGTTCTCGTCCGCCGGCAATCGAATAAATTTCGGCATATTTCTATTATCCTTCCATCGTACGAAGGCTGACCATAACTTGTGTGTTGTACTATTTGCGTAGCGACTTCCACTGGATTCTCATTGTTCTATCCCCAAAGACCGCCTATTTGATTTTCTTGGATTAGAATAGAAAAGTGAAAATAAACTACAATAATGTGAAGAATGTTTTAGATGAAGCTCTAAACATTTACGGTGGCATGAAAGGTTATTTTAAGAAAGGGTGTAAAAAGGCAGACAGCAAAGGCATTGTGCGTTTCGGCCATGACACATCTTTTTGTTGCATTCAACAACCTGAAGGCGCAAGGACCTCCCCTTGGTACGTCATGTACCACATGAATTATTTCACGGGGCAACATAGAACCTTCCAACAGAAGGATGACGTCGCCAAGTGAGGGTGAAGCCCATGCCACTGTCGCACCTGCTAACGACTCTAGAGTCGACTTTAGAGGGATCCATAAGACACTAGTCCAAGTCATCAACAAGGAAGTATGTTTTGAAACAGGTATCTTCAGGAGTACCATCGTCGCTACATGTCGTCGCAGAAGCAGTGAACACATGATGTTGTGTTTAAAAACAATTTTCACTTTTCAAAACGTTGCTCATAACTTGACCGTTTGCCTTCTATGTAGCTGGATTTACCGTACCTTTCATGTGATTGCTACATTTAAAACTTTAAGATGCATATGCTGGAGGTTGCTATATATGCTTGATACGAGTGATCAATCGAAGCTGATCTTTGTTCTTTAGTTAATTGCTTTATTTAATTAATGTTTACTTTTCATATGATATACAACCTTTATAGACAAATATATGACGTTTTAGAATTCTCTAAAACACCTTATATTGTTTATAGAGGGAGCATGTAACAAAAAAATGTGCAAATGCTGCCATAGTGGCAACCGTTGCCGTGGCAAAAAATTCTTGGCCCCACACATATTAGCAGCGTGCAGGTGGTAGTCCACGCAGCTAACAAGCTTCCAACATAGAGACATACAAGATGACGGCAGACGGCTAATTAGGAAAATACTTGCCGCTTTTGCACGTGCCGAACACCTCTAGTTCTTAAGGTAATGGAAGCGTTTGCGGCCAAATGCAGTGTGTCCATCATCGGTAGCGTTTCCCTAAAGGCGTTGCTGGTATCTTGTTACCAGCCGCGTCATAGTAGTAGCGTTCTACCCGGACGCTGCTAGAAGGCGCTTCGGATCACTGCTAAAGAGGGATCATGTACTAGTGACAAATTCAAGGCGGACATCTGAAATCTTGAAACCAAGGTGATGTCAAATTGGGGGCATGATATGAGGTCAATGAATATTGGTGTCCACTACCGAGGAAGCCATTGTTACTCGGAGAAGAGGAAGAGCTGGGAAAATGAAGGCGCCAAGTAAATGTCGCGGGCAGACCAAACCCCTACAAGCAATTCACAAACGACCGCCATAACTATTTCGTCCGCTCTTGGGATAGTTGGGATCCCATGAATAAGTGGTATGTCTTGTTGGACGAGAAAACAAAACAAAGGAAGGGCATCATGGTAATTAATTAACCCGTAGGTTTTACGTTACCCTAATGAAGTACAGACGTCATGGTAGTTAATTAACCCATATGTTTTATGTTATCCTAATGAAGTACATTTCTTTATAGTTAGTCACGTTTCTAAATGGACACCTCCATGTTAGAGACACAATATTACACGGAATGTCAAACCTCCCAGGAGTTGTCTGCAAGGTGAGAAAACCCTCTGAAGAAGGCTTGCAACATGGTCAATGGCAAGGACCCGCCGACGAAATGGCCTACTATTCATGTGACCAACATGGGCTATCATGAAAGTTGGTGCACACATTATCCTGAAGACCTCGAGCTTAGAAAGCAAATAAGGAAAACCAACCGGGAATCTCTAGAGACCAAAATGGGCAGAATGAAAAAATAATTGGAAAAGTATTTCAAGGCCAAAGCAGAAGCCATGGCAAAAGCCCAAATGGAGAAAATGTGTCCTAGTCTAGTTGACGCCAAGAAGGTCAGTATAGCGACGGTGCAGACAATTCCACTACCAACCCAGATCTTGTGGGCGCTGGCCAATGTTAATTTGGATACATATCCACGGCACGATGCATCACCTCATAGCAGCCCATCTGTCTCTTTCGCGGGATAGAGGACGTCACCAGCCTATATCGAGGCCCTTATGGTAATTATCGCCGCTTGAAAATGTGCCTTCTTCCATGGTAAGGTCTCGTTATTACAAACTCTCACATCAATAAGGCATACATGCTGCGCCTGTGGCGGACATGGCGACGGACAAGTCCGAGGGTGAAAGAGCCTCGAAGTGGGCGTGAAAGAAAGACAAGATGACTTGCTATCGCTATGGTGTGACCGGTCACTTCGTGGCTAACTGTACGACGGAGCTTTGTGACTTATGTCTTAAGCCGGTGCATGTATCTGGAGGGTGCCCCCTTATGCTGGGTCCGAATCCAGGGGTGACTATTTATGGGGTTTGCTGCCAAGAGCTTATGTTCTTTGAGTCACCTGGCTCCACCACAATCACCCATACGACAGAGAGTTCGACTACAGGTCTGGTCAAAGTAACTAATGGCTCATCGGCGGAGGCGAAAATTGTGCAGCGCCTTAGCGAGTTAGCTCCAAGGAACTTTCACGGGGCTCCTATCAAGCTTGAGGATCACATCTATAAGGTTGATTTCCCTTCTGAGGGAAGACTTGAACTGGCTCCTTAAGATTGGTATGTGCACGGTGCCTAGCACTAATTGTATCCTGGGGTTTGATGAGTGGAAACAGCAGGAGCCAAAGGGTACGCCTCTACCCAAGATTTGGGTTCATTTTTTTTGGGGGGGAGGGGGGGGGGGGGGCGCCTAAGCCTCTCAATAATTTTCGGGTGACCTGGAGTCTTGGCTCTCTCATTGGTGTGACGAAACGTGTGGATATGCCGTTCACCCAAGCACATGGAGTTGTTAGACTGCTCGTCAGTGTGGTAGATATTGAGATGATCCCGGATGTCGTGAGATGGACGCATGCGGGCATGATGTATAATCTACACATTGAGCTGGAGGACACTCCTATGTTTCAAGAAGTGAACAGAGTTGTTGATACGGATATGACTGAGGGTGATGATGGCTCGGGGAACAAAGAGAAGGGAGATGAGCGCACTTAGCGTGATGAATCTCACAAGTCTGGGGGGGAAGTCTACGCCGGCACCTGAGCCGGCAAAGGGAGGGCCACAACCTTCTAA
Organism: Triticum aestivum; assembly: GCF_018294505.1. Taxonomy (NCBI): domain Eukaryota; kingdom Viridiplantae; phylum Streptophyta; class Magnoliopsida; order Poales; family Poaceae; genus Triticum; species Triticum aestivum. Next base: position 687,392,958 of record NC_057812.1, read on the forward strand.
TCCCATGACTACTTTGAGATTTGGTTCATTTGGTCCTTCGTCATCTCCCAGTCGCCTTTGGGGTGATAGGGTCGAGCGTGATGATCCTTCAGAGCGGGAGTTACTGCAAATCTTGTAGGCAGGACTCTCTCGGACACGACATGCTGAGATGACCTGGGGTGAGATGGGCGTAAGTCCAGGACAGGCGGACTCCGGGCAACACTCTGCATCGCCCACACTAAGGGCGGCAACCCCGGCTGTGGTCGGGGAGGAGGGGCGTCGTGGGCAGGAGGCCCTATGCCCTCCTCCTCCATCGCAGATCTCTACTCCACTGAGTAGATCGCCCTCTCCACGGGTGGTGTCTCCACCGAAGGTTGTGGGGGAGGGGCGTTGTGGGCAGGAGGCCCTTTGTTCCTCTCCTACACCGTAGGTATCTTCTTCGCTGAGGAGGACACCTTCTCCAGCTTGGCACAATGTTAAGTGTGTGACTAAGGGTCTTGGGGAGGACCTAGCTACCCCGAAGGGGGGAAACCAGCAGCCCGCCTAGCAGCCCTCTTCCCCGACATTGGTTGTGCGCCCTATAGGGTGCCCGACGAAGGTTGTGATGCGCTCGGAGAGGACGTTGGAGGAGGTGATTGCATTTGGAGGGATTCAAGACCCGGCTTCCGGTGACAGGTGCGATAGTCACAGGATTCAGGACCAGCCGGACGCAGATGACCTACCGTTGGGGCGTGCCAGACGGGTGGCCAAACTTCGTGATATCTAAGTGACTACAGGTATGTCTGTTAATACGAGTTGTTCCATTCTTCATTTTCCTGAACAAGTTATTGTTGACAATGCGAGCAACCTAGGTATTTCTCTCAGGACTAATGTAAAAGATATTGCAAAATCCGTTAATGAGTTGTTCGATCTAGAAGCTGAGAGGGCATTAGATTTGATTCGTAACATGGCGACTCTAAAGCCTATGAATGATGATGAGATTAAAAACTTAGGAATTAATGCTCTTGAGAGTCTCTGCGAGGATCTTGTGCTCGATTCGGGACAAGAAGATGGGATAGATGAATCGGGGCACGAGGAGCATATGGCTCCCTTGCAGCTGAATAGCTCTTCTCAAATTGTGTCAGATTTTTTGAGCACTAGCGTGGGGCAGGACAAACCAAAACGTTCTTGGAAGAGGAAGGTTTATCCTACTTCGGCAGTGTGTAGAAGCACGAGAGTGAGAGTCAAGAAAAAATTCCATGATGACAAATGAAAGGAATATTTTGGAATAGCGGAGGTCTAACTGACTTGGCTAAAGAAGGTTTCTTGCGGAAGCGTCACTTGAGCACAAACTTGACTTTGTTACGTTAATGGAAACTAGTAGTGACAACTTTACTTCTCAGTTTCTAGGCACATTGTCATGTGGTGTCAATTTTGATTGGCACTTTTGGCCCCCACGAGGACGATCCGAAGGGATCTTAGTTGGGGTTAAATGCGAGACTTTAGAGGTCTTGAACGTCATTCAAGAAGATTTTACAGTCAAGTTTAGAGTCCGATCAAAACTTGATGGGTTTCGATGGGCCTTAGTGGTTGTTTATGGAGCGGCGCAAGCAGAAAATAAACCTGATTTCCTAGTGGACCACGTAAGGGTCTGCGGGGTTGAGAGGCTCCCGATCCTAGTGGGAGGGGGTTTCAATATAATCAGGATAAGGGAAGAAAAAAATAATGACAACTTCGATGGAAAGTGATCATTTATGTTTAATACAATTATTGAGAGTCTGAATTTGAGAGAGATTGAACTTACAGGTAAACAGTTCATGTGGGCAAACACGCTACCAAATTAGACATATGAGAAGTTTGATCCTATCCTTACCAGTGTAGACTCGGAAACAAAGTTCCCTCTTGTAACTGTGCGGGCATTGAACGCGCTATCTTAGATCTTACGCCTTTATTGGTCAATTCAGGTGATGCGAATCATGTAAGCAATAATAATACCTTCTCCTTCGAACTTAGTTGGTTCGAGAGGGAAGATTTCTTAGGCATCATCGCAGGAAAGTGGTCCAAGGAGGTTAGCGGACACTCTCCTGTCGAGCAATGGCCGAATAAAATTAGAAAAGAAAGCGGGATTTACAAGCGTGAAAAGGAGAGACTTATTCAGCTGATCAATGATCTTGACTTGAAAGCTGAATCGACATTGCTCAATTTTACTGAGCATGATGCGAAAATTGAGGCTGAACAAAAACTCTGGGTTCTTCTTAGAGAAGAGGAAATGAAATGGGCCCTAAGAGATAAGGTGCTTCAAGTGGTCCAAGGGGATGACAATACTCAGTTTTTTCACTTGATAGCTAATGGCAAATGTCAGGACCCCGACTCGATGTCACATCGATCTAGCCGGTAACATCTCATATCACTTTGCGGCCTCACGCACGGTATCCCCACGGGTGTCGTCTTACCTTTTCCAGGGACCGTTTGCGCCTTTTGGCTCACGTATATGATAGTGTCGCTAGCATCCATATGATAATGAGCCCGGGCTAACATGACTAGTCGTAAACCCAAAGTGGCACAGACTTACAGGGACAGGCATCCATGACCCAGCTTCGAACGTGTCGGTCATCAGCAAGTGAGTCCGGGCTGTAGCACTGGGCTAGCAGGACTCCGGTAAACCGGGCTGTAGCGGGCTAACAGGACTCCGGTACTCAAAGCGTGACATTTCCCCGAAGGGACAGACACAGGAACGAAGAAGGACACATGCCGGCCAGCCTAAGTGTTCCAGAGCAGTAGCAAGCTACCATGGCTCAGCGGTAACACTAGGAGACATTTCCCGGTAAGAGAGGCTACTAAAGATAAACAACTAGATAGTCAGATCCCACACATACCAAGCATTTCAATCATACACACAATATGCTCGATATGTGCAAATACAACGAAGCATCACAACATGACTCTATGACACAAGTACTTTATTTAAGGCTCAGGGAGCCATACATAACATACACAAAGGTACGGGTCTCACGACCCCACATACAAGTCATACAGTCATACAAACCAGCAGCGGAAGTAACTTGTCTGAGTACAGACAACTAGTAAAATAAAAGAGGCTTGGACAGCCTAGCTATACTACGTGGTCCTTCACAAGCTCAGGGTCACCACCTGGGTCTTTAGCCTACTCGTTGATGTCAACGTCTACATAGAACCCATCAGAAGGGGTTGCAGCGTCTTCTGTAAAAATGTAGATTATAGCACCATGAGTACAAAGGTACTCAGCAAGACTTACATCAGATCCTACATACATGCATAGTATCAAGAAGGGTTTGTGGAGTTATTGCAGCAAGCCAGCTTTGACTCTTGGCTAGGCTATCCTACGATACTCCAACTTGAAATGGTTTTGCGCACACGAGTCCACTACTCACCACTTCAATACACTACTGAGGATCCACCTCCGTCTTCCTACGGAAGGGCCATCCTCGGCACTCACGCTTATCTTGAGGCTTTTAACAGTTTCCATTTACTTGTCTATGAACTGTATAGGCAACCAAGTAGTCCTTTACCGCGGACGCGGCTATTCGAATAGATCATGTTAACCCTGCAGGGGTGTACTTCTTCATACACGCTCTCACCACTTACCGTCGCTTACACGACATGTACTCGGCAACCTTCAAGCAGAAGCCCAACGTGGGTGTCGGCCACGACCTGCCTAATCACCTAAGCCTCCAGTCCAGGTTTATCGCCTATTCAGGTTCCATCCACAGGGAGTCCGGCCGAGGTTTCCCATACGGCCCCGAACGATGTGAACAGGGTTCCCGAGATACCTAACGGGTATTCGGTACACCCGGCCACGTACCTACCGCATCACAGCCCACCCCTACGGTCAGCGCTGTCCACGGCCTCCAGTAGGCTACAAACACCAGAAACTAGTTGCAACTCCTGGACGGAGAACTAGGGTGAATAAGAAGCCGAGAGGGTCCATTGGTTTCGGGCCCAATGCATGGTAGTAGCTGATTCTTAAATCACACATACAGATCTCAGTGCTTAAGGTCGGCTTCAATGAAACAACCCACCATGTACTCCTACATGGCCTCTCATCGATACCTTTACCAAATCGTGTTCACCACACCACTCCCATTACCGACATAATCATTTCACTCTAGCCCATCACCCAGATGAACCAGACCTGACACGACTCTAAGCATAGCAGGCATAGCAAGGTAGGAACAACACATACATATGGCTCAATCAACTCCTACACATGCTAGTGGGTTTCATCTAGTTACTGTGGCAATGACAGGTCATGCAGAGGAAATGGGTTCAACTACCGTAGCACACAGCAGTTTGAAACGCGTTGTCTTAATGCAGTAAAGGAGAGCAGGAGCGAGAACATGGGATTGTATCGATATGATCAAATGGTTGGTTGCTTGCCTGATGGTTCGATGCACTGATACGGTTCTTCGTTAGGGTAATCACGGTACTCCTCGGAGGCAGAACCTGTCGCAAAGGACATCGATACACAAGCATCACCAAACAATGTGCAACAATATGATGCATGCATGAAACATGGCAATATGAGTGTGTTGGGCTAATGCAACTAAAACCAGAAGGGTTTGAACAAATTTGAATCAAGATTCAAATTTCAAATTCAAATATGGCCTTTTAAAGTGCTTTTCCTTGTTCTGCTTAAAACATCAATTTAACTTGTTTGATCATGCATGAAAATAGTACAGATGGATAGATTGGATTTTTCTGATCATTTTTCATATATAATTTGTCCAATTTGGAGTTACAGAATAAAAGTTATGAATTTTTGAAGTTTAAATAATATTCTGGAATTTCCTGATTTAAATTTAAATCCAGAAAATCAATTACTGCGTCAGCCTGACGTCAGTGTGACGTCAGTGGTCAACTGCGGCTGGCTGAAGTCAAACCTGACGTGTGGGGCCCACACGTCAGTGACAGGGGGGTTAAACAGGGTTAATTTAATCCTAATTACTAATTAGTGGCGCTGGGGCCCACTAGTCAGTGTCAGGGGGTTAACTAACAGTGGTTAGCGCTAATCCTAATTAGCTACAGGGCTGGGCCCACCTGTCAGGGACTCAGGGGGTGTCCTGCCGTGGTCAAAGTGGGTCAAACCCACCGGCGACGTGACGCCGGCGAGGCCCGAGACGGCGGCGCGACGCGGAATCGCGCTATAGGGCACGGGAGAGGCCGTGCTTGGGCTCGTTGGAAAGCTCTTGCTCCCGCGCGTCGAACGGTGGCCGTGGCTGGGCCTGGGGTGGCCGGAGTCGACGGCGGCGAGCTCGGCTGCGGCCGCCGGAGTTCGGGTGCGGTCGGGATCGGTGTTGCAGGGGGTTTGGGGAGGCGTTAGCGCGTGCTGCGTACTCCTAGTGAGGTGTGGAGCACGATAGTGTGCTCGGTTGGGTGCTACGGTGACCGTGGCCACGGCGGCGACATCGCCGGCGGCGTGGAGCTCTCGGCCAAGGTGGGGCTAGGGCCTAGAGGTCGGGAGAGGGAACCAGGGTACCGAGCTGCAGGGATGGTTAGCGGGCTCGGGGACGCGCTGGAGACGACGAATTCGACGGCGACGATGGTCGGAGCCCGAAGAGGGGAACGGCGACGTGGCGGCGATGCAGGGCTTCCGGGGAGCTGTGGAGCGGTGGGGAGGAAGAGGGGGTCGTGGCGGAGCTTCTGAGCTAGTCGGGGGAGCGAGGGGTGGCCGGAGATGGCTGCTATGGCGAACGGCGGCGACGGTGGTGTTCGGCCGTGTGAGAGAGAGAGCGAGGGAGAGGAAGGAAGAGCCGGGGGAGAGTGAGAGAGAGCAGGGGGGAGGCGTGGCGTCGTCCAGGGCATCGAGGCGAGGAGGGGAGGGCAGGCAGGCAGGGAGAGAGGTGGCGTGGCGCGGTAGCGCGCGCGCGCGCCGGCCACACTCCCCTCCCTCTGTCGGGACGAAGACGACAGAGGAGGGAGATGGGCTGGGCCGGCTGCTGGCTGGGCCGGCCAGCTGGCTGGGCCGCACAGTGGAGGAGCCCAGGTAAGCTCCTCCTGTTAATTATTTTCTGTTTTCTAATTTCTGACATTTGTTTTGATTTAAAAAATATATTAAATCATTTATTTAACTTATGCCAATTTTTGCAGGAGCTATATATATTATTCCAGAGCTCCTTTATAAATGGCATAATATTTGGACATATATTAATATATATAATAATATATTTCCAATGCAAATAATTATGCATTAATTCCAAATGCCCAAAATAAATACCTGTGAGCTCTTAAAAATATTGGTTTGATTTTTATCTCTGTCCAATATTTTCAGAGAGCAACATGAGCATTTTCTTGGACCTTTTTGGAGAAATTTTTATTTGGATCATTTTCAAAAAGATTCTGAGGGTTTCACAGATCCCCATTTCAAGTTTCTGATGAAAGAGTAAACATGATGCAACACTCTAATGCATGGCTAACTAGGATGTGACAACTCACCCCCACTCAAAAGAATCTCGTCCCGAGATTTGGGTTCCTCCGGGAAGAAGGCGGGATACTCGAGTCGAAGACGATCCTCCCTTTCCCAAGTTGCTTCATCCTCAGAATGGTGCGACCATTGAACCTTGAGAAACTTGATATTATGACGTCGCGTGGTACGTTCGGCTTGATCGAGGATACGAATGGGGTACTCTCGATATGTAAGATCATCTTGGAGATCAAGCGTTTCGTGGTCCACTCCACGGATAGGATCCGAGAAGCAACGCCTGAGTTGAGAAACGTGGAAGACATCGTGAACTCTGGAGAGGTGCGGAGGTAGTTCCAACTGGTAGGCAACTTCTCCTCGTTTGGCAAGAATGCGAAAAGGTCCAATGTAACGAGGAGCCAATTTGCCTTTGATACCGAAACGATGGGTTCCCTTCAGAGGGGTGACCCGAAGATAAGCCTTCTCGTCAACCTCGAAAGTCATAGCCTTATGTTTTCGGTCATATTGACTCTTTTGACGAGATTGGGCTGTTTTCAACTTTTCACGAACGATACGAACTTGTTCTTCTGCTTCCTGAATCATATCCGGGCCAAAGAATTGTCTTTCCCCGGTCTCTGACCAGTTAAGGGGTGTTCGACACCGTCGTCCATAGAGAACTTCAAAAGGGGCTTTACCCAAGCTAGATTGATAGCTGTTGTTGTAAGCGAATTCGGCAAATGGAAGGCACTTCTCCCAGTCCATTCCGAATGAGATAACAGAGGCTCGAAGCATGTCTTCTAGAATTTGGTTGACGCGTTCCACTTGACCACTTGACTGAGGGTGGAAAGCGGTGCTAAAGAGAGACGAGTTCCCATAGCATTTTGGAAGCTTTCCCAAAATCGAGAGGTGAAAAGACTTCCTCGATCCGAGTTAATTTCCAAAGGAACACCATGGAGGGACACTATTCGGGAGATGTATAAGTCTGCCAGCTGGCTAGCGGTTATACTCTCACGAACAGGTAGGAAATGAGCTACTTTGGAAAGACGATCGACCACGACGAAAATAGCATTATTCCCTCTCTTGGTCCTGGGAAAACCGGTAATGAAATCCATACCAATTTTATCCCATTTCCATTCAGGAATAGCTAAGGGTTGAAGGGTGCCAGCAGGCCGTTGATGCTCTGCTTTTACACGACGACAGACGTCGCAATTTGCAATATACTGAGCAATTTCTCTCTTCATCCTAGTCCACCAGAACCTCTGGCGTAGGTCCTGATACATTTTAGTGCTACCGGGATGAATGGTGAGAGGAGATTCATGAGCTTCCTTAAGGATTAATCACCTTAGGTTGCGCACTTTGGGAACCACTAGTCGATTCCCGAAGTATACGACTCCTTGATCATTAATGGAGAAACAATTCGCAATTCCTTTCTGAATGTTCCTCTTGATGCGGGAGATTCCCGGATCTACCTTTTGTGCTTTGATAATTTGATCCGTAAGGGTAGGTTTTGCCACCAAGGCGGAAAGAAAACCTTGAGGTACAATGTGAAGGTTAAGCTTCCGAAATTCCTCATGGAGAAGCGGTTGACTTTGTTGTAACATCAGATTGTTACAATAAGATTTACGACTTAGCGCATCAGCCATGACGTTGGCTTTCCCTGGGGTGTAGGTTATTCCTAAGTCGAAGTCTGTGATCAATTCAACCCAATGTCTCTGCCTGAGATTCAAATCCGGTTGGGTGAAAATGTACTTCAGACTTTGGTGATCAGTGAATATTTCGCAACGATTACCGAGGAGGTAATGTCGCCAGGTCTTAAGTGCATAGACTACGGCTGCAAGCTCTAGATCATGAGTAGGATAATTCTCCTCATGTGGGTGCAATTGCCGTGAAGCGTAGGCAATTACGTGTCGATCTTGCATGAGAATGCAACCTAGTCCTTGTCGCGAGGCGTCACAGTAGATAACAAAGTCCTTGGAGAAGTCTGGCGGTACCAGTACGGGAGCAGAGGTCAGGCGTCTTTTCAGTTCCTGAAAGCTGTGCTCACATTGTGGAGTCCATTCGAACTTCTTATCTTTCTTGAGGAGTTCGGTTAGAGGTTTAGCAACCTTGGAGAAGTTCTCGACAAAGCGACGACAATAGCTCGCTAAGCCCAGAAAACTCCGAACTTGCTTGACCGATTCAGGTGGAGTCCAATTAAGGACGGCTTGAACTCGCTCAGGGTTAACAGCAATACCTTTACCAGATATTACATGACCCAAATAGGTCACTTCTGACAACCAGAATTCACATTTAGAAAATTTGGCATAAAGGCGATGCTCTCGAAGTTTCTGCAACACTAGCCTTAGATGTTCGGCATGTTCTTCCTCGTTCTTGGAGTAGATGAGTATATCATCGAGGTAAACAACAACGAATTTATCCAAATACTCCATGAAGATTGAGTTCATTAACCGAGAAAAGGTGGCTGGAGCGTTGGTTAAACCAAAGGACATGACGGTGTACTCGTATTGGCCATAACGAGTAACAAAGGCCGTTTTAGGAATGTCCCCGTTTCTGATTTTGATTTGATGGTAGCCCAACCTCAAATCCATCTTGGAGAAGACTGAGGATCCAGCGAGCTGATCATAAAGGTCGTTGATCCTGGGGAGCGGATATTTGTTCTTGATTGTGACCAAATTGACAGGTCGGTAATCTACAACCATCCGGTCCGTACCATCCTTCTTCTTGACGAATAGGACGGGGCAAGCCCACGGAGATGAACTAGGGCGGATGAAACCCTTTTTCAAGGACTCATCGAGTTGTTTCTTAAGCTCGGCTAGTTCTAGTGGTGCCATCTTATAAGGTCTTCTAGCAATCGGAACGGTTCCTGGGATGAGGTCTATTACGAACTCAACATCCCTGTCAGGTGGAACACCTGGCAATTCCTCTGGGAAGACATCCGGGAAGTCACGGACTACCGGAACGTCCTCAAGGTCTGGCAAAGGGCTGGCGTTAAGAGAATATAATTGTCGCTTGGCTATTCGGGTCAAGACATTGACTATCTTCCCCGAAGGATGGGTGAGTTGAACAGTCCTAGAGAAGCAATCAATTTGGGCATGATGAGCTGACATCCAGTCCATACCCAGAATGATATTAATATCTGAAGATTTAAGGGCTATCAAAGACGCAAGGAAAACAAGTCTGTCGACTTGGATTTCATTTCCATAACTTACCCTAGAGGTCTGCCATCTAGAACCAGGGGTAGAAATTTCCATAGTGGATGGCAAGTCACAGAATGCAACGTTATGCAAACGAGCATAATTTTCAGATATAAAAGAATGAGAGGCTCCTGTATCGAAAAGAACAGATGCCGGGTGGCAATTAACAAGAAGCGTACCGAGAACGACGTTGGGATCCTCTTGAGCTTCTTCGGTAGAGATACAGTTGACATGGCCACGTGAAGCGGTGACCGGCTTGGCGTGGAATATTTTTCCTGTCGGCTTGCCACGGCCAATAGCTTTAGCAGATTGGTTGGGGTTGGTCTGGGGACACTCACGCATATAGTGACCAGATTCCCCACACTTGAAACAAGTCACGGAACTGGTACGTGGAGGAGCATTATTGATTGGACCCCCATAGGGCTTGGCTGGAGCAGACTGTTGAACGGGGCGAGGCGCCTGGAAAGATGGCCTCGGTGTGAACCTGGGTGGCAGGGCGGTGTTGGGCACCCACACACGGCGCTTCTGAGGACCAGCACCGGATGAGGAACCCATGTCACGGCCATGCTTGCGTGTTGCGTCATAGTCAGTCTGACCAGTTTCAGCACTGATGGCTTTGTTGACAAGTTTCTGAAAAGATGTGCACTCATGCAGACGGAGGTCGCGGCGAAGCTCAGGACTAAGTCCCTTACGGAACCTTGCTTGCTTCTTGGCATCAGTAGACACTTCCTCAGTTGCATATCGTGCGAGATTACCAAACTCCCTGCTGTAAGCATCCACAGAAAGTCGGCCTTGGGTGAAATTGCAAAATTCTTCACGTTTACGGTCCATGAGACCCTCTGGAATGTGATGTTCACGGAAAGCTTCGCTGAACTCAGCCCAAGTAGTGACATGGCCCGCTGGGCGCATAGCTCCATAATTCTCCCACCATAGACTGGCGGGGCCTTCAAGATGATATGCAGCAAAGGTGACCTTGTCAGCCTCCGCTACCAGCGCGGAACGCAGTTTGTGAGAGATACTGCGAAGCCAGTCATCAGCGTCGAGAGGCTCGACGGAGTGGTGGAACGTGGGTGGATGCAATTTGATAAAATCACTGAGTGACACCACGTTAGTCCTCTGATGGTGTGTTGTATTCTGTTCAATACGCTCCAACAAACGGTTGGTCTCCCGCTTGTTTCTCTCAGCTTCCATCATAACCTCGGCTAGTGAAGGAGGATGAGGCAGATTTGCATCCCTGACTTCACTGCCTTCGGCCTGCTCTTGAGAAGCAGGGTTAGCGCGCGTGTTGACCATCCTAGGTAACAAGACAATGATTTAGTCAGGATGATAAAATTCCAACATAGGATACAAAATGTAAGGAATAACTCGGAATGCAAGACGATCATCCGTATGACATGGTAGATACAGAAACTGCTTCTTTATTCCATCGTCATACACACCATACAGGGTTTAGTACAAGACCAAACAAAGTACTATTATGGTGAAAAGAGGATTACATCTCATCGGAGGCATCCCAAGCTCCTATACATTATTTTTCTACACCTCCGGAAAGAGTACAAACTAGGTCATATCCCACGAGTCACGCGGGACGATAGAAGACACAGCTAGTGCGAACTAGTGATACTACCACTAACTCAGACCAATCCGTAGTAGTCCTCGTAGAAGTCACCTCCATAGCCTGGAAGTTCAACATGATCATCCGGAAACAGACGGTCTCGCGGAGCTTGTGGACCATAGGGGCTAGGATGAGGCCTTGGACCCACAGACGGTGGCCTGCGGGGACCGCGAGGTGGGGTGATGCCTCCTACATCACGCCAAACCATCACGTCCGGCAGAGCAGATCTCACAGGATAGAGATCGCGCATATCTGAATATCCAGCTTGCACCGCCGGTGCGAACCGAGTCAAAGTAGCCCAGTGGTCAGCACGGGTATTGAAGAGCTCTAACCTTAAGGCCCGATTTTCACGGTCCTTATCCTCGAGCATCTCAGCAGTGGTGCGAGTCCGTGAATCCTCCTGAGTGGAGTCAGCATAGATAGCCTGGAGATACCCTTGTGCTCCCGGAAGTGATCCTTGCATATACCGGAAATCAGAGTCCCGAAATAGACCAGATCTGACTCGCATAATGGTCATCATAGAGTAGGCGGCGTCCTGCACAGCCATCTCAATAGTAACCCCGAGTCCATAGGAGCAATGAAGAGGCTCGGTGGATCCAGGATAAGATGGAAATATCCTGACAGTGCAGAGATACTGGCTTTGATTGAAGTCCCGGAATTGCTCTTCGACCGTGTACTCAGGATACCAGCGGTATCCAGCCTCAGTCATTACCCTGACCAACTTAGCAGTATGGTCGGGTACATCTAGGCATCGAGTCAGGCGAACCACTTGATTGAGGTCGCGAGTGGCCATCTGAAAGCACAATCATAATGCAAAGGCATTAGAACTTCTAGCAAAATTTCGGCAGCATAACAGCTGTAAATGCTCAAGAAGGATTTGAGACATTTGACAAAGGATTTCGTACATACTCAACATCATCATATCAAAGTTCTGAAACCATTCTAACAACATAAGGTGGTAGTAGAACTGAACTAGGCTTGTAACCATCAAACTTATAAGGTACTACTGATTAGTAACTCGTGATCCTGATAGAGAGAACAGATCCTAATTTCTTAACCCCCGGTGGAAGAATGGACTGACTCAGATCAGAATGTCATAAGATAAAGGAGTAAAAAGAGCCTTACGTTCCAACCCACAAACAATTCCCCTACATATAACTAAAGAATTTCTAGACTCAACATCGACCAGTTTGGCTTGGAGAACCTACAGGCAGTCCGGCTCTGATGCCAACGCTGTCAGGACCCCGACTCGATGTCACATCGATCTAGCCGGTAACATCTCATATCACTTTGCGGCCTCACGCACGGTATCCCCACGGGTGTCGTCTTACCTTTTCCCGGGACCGTTTGCGCCTTTTGGCTCACGTATATGATAGTGTCGCTAGCATCCATATGATAATGAGCCCGGGCTGACATGACTAGTCGTAAACCCAAAGTGGCACAGACTTACAGGGACAGGCATCCATGACCCAGCTTCGAACGTGTCGGTCATCAGCAAGTGGGTCCGGGCTGTAGCACTGGGCTAGCAGGACTCCGGTAAACCGGGCTGTAGCGGGCTAACAGGACTCCGGTACTCAAAGCGTGACATTTCCCCGAAGGGACAGACACAGGAACGAAGAAGGACACATGCCGGCCAGCCTAAGTGTTCCAGAGCAGTAGCAAGCTACCATGGCTCAGCGGTAACACTAGGAGACATTTCCCGGTAAGAGAGGCTACTAAAGATAAACGACTAGATAGTCAGATCCCACACATACCAAGCATTTCAATCATACACACAACATGCTCGATATGTGCAAATACAACGAAGCATCACAACATGACTCTATGACACAAGTACTTTATTTAAGGCTCAGGGAGCCATACATAACATACACAAAGGTACGGGTCTCACGACCCCACATACAAGTCATACAGTCATACAAACCAGCAGCGGAAGTAACTTGTCTGAGTACAGACAACTAGTAAAATAGAAGAGGCTTGGAAAGCCTAGCTATACTACGTGGTCCTTCACAAGCTCAGGGTCACCACCTGGGTCTTTAGCCTACTCGTTGATGTCAACGTCTACATAGAACCCATCAGAAGGGGTTGCAGCGTCTTCTGTAAAAATGTAGATTATAGCAACATGAGTACAAAGGTACTCAGCAAGACTTACATCAGATCCTACATACATGCATAGTATCAAAAGGGTTGGTGGAGTTATTGCAGCAAGCCAGCTTTGACTCTTGGCTAGACTATCCTACGATACTCCATTTGAAATAGTTTTGCGCACACGAGTCCACTATTCACCACTTCAATACACTACCGAGGATCCACCTCCGTCTTCCTACGGAAGAGCCATCCTCGGCACTCACACTTATCTTGAGGCTTTTAACAGTTTCCATTTACTTGTCTATGAACTGTATAGGCAACCAAGTAGTCCTTTACCGCGGACGCGGCTATTCGAATAGATCATGTTAACCCTGCAGGGGTGTACTTCTTCATACATGTTTCCACCACTTAGCATCTGCACACGACATGTGCTCGGCAGACTTCAAGCGAAAGCCGACGTGGGTGTAGACCACGACCTACCTAAACACTTAAGCCTCTAGTCCAGGTTTATCGCCTATTCAGGTTCCATCCGCAGGGAGTCCGGCCGAGGTTTCCCATACGGCCCCGAACGATGTGAACAGGGTTCCCGAGATACCTAACGGGTATTCGGTACACCGTGCCACGTACCTACCGCATCACAGCCCACCCCTACGGTCAGCGCTGTCCATGGCCTCCAGTAGGCTACAAACACCAGAAACTACTTGCAACTCCTGGACAGAGAGCTAGGGTGAATAAGAAGTCGAGCGGGGTCATATTTCAGGGCCCAATGCATGGTAGTAGCTGTATCTTAAATCACATATACAGATCTCAGGGCTTAAGGTCGGCTTCAATGAAACAACCCACCATGTACTCCTACATGGCCTCTCATCGATACCTTTACCAAATCGTGTTCACCACACCACTCTCATTACCGACATAATCATTTCACTCTAGCCCATCACCCAGATGAACCAGACCTGACACGACTCTAAGCATAGCAGGCATAGCAAGGTAGGAACAACACATACATATGGCTCAATCAACTCCTACACATGCTAGTGGGTTTCATCTAGTTACTGTGGCAATGACAGGTCATGCAGAGGAAATGGGTTCAACTACCGTAACACACAGCAGTTTGAATCGCGTTGTCTTAATGCAGTAAAAGAGAGCAGGAGCGAGAACATGGGATTGTATCGATATGATCAGATGGTTGGTTGCTTGCCTGATGGTTCGTTGCACGGATACGGTTCTTCGTTAGGGTAATCACGGTACTCCTCGGGGACAGATCCTGTCGCAAAGGACATCGATACACAAACATCACCAAACAATATGCAACAATATGATGCATGCATGAAACATGGCAATATGAGTGTGTTGGGCTAATGCAACTAAAACCAGAAGGGTTTGAACAAATTTGAATCAAGGATTCAAATTTCAAATTCAAATATGGCCTTTTAAAGTGCCTTTTCTTGTTCTGATTAAAACATCAACTTAACTTGTTTGATCATGCATGGAAATGGTACAGATGGATAGATTGGATTTTTCTGATCATTTTTCATATATAATTTGTCCAATTTGGAGTTACAGAATAAAAGTTATGAATTTTTGAAGTTTAATTAATATTCTGGAATTTCCTGATTTAATTCAACGCTGTCAGGACCCCGACTCGATGTCACATCGATCTAGCCGGTAACACTTCATATCACTTTGCGGCCTCACGCACGGTATTCCCACGGGTGTCGCCTTACCTTTGCCCGGGACCGTTTGCGCCTTTTGGCTCACGTATATGATAGTGTCGCTAGCATCCATATGATAAAGAGCCCAGGCTGACATGACTAGTTGTAAACCCAAAGTGGCACAGACTTACAGGGACAGGCATCCATGACCCAGCTTCGAACGTGTCGGTCATCAGCAAGTGGGTCCGGGCTGTAGCACTGGGCTAGCAGGACTCCGGTAAACCGGGCTGTAGCGGGCTAACAGGACTCCGGTACTCAAAGCGTGACATTTCCCCGAAGGGACAGACACAGGAACGAAGAAGGACACATGCCGGCCAGCCTAAGTGTTCCAGAGCAGTAGCAAGCTACCATGGCTCAGCGGTAACACTAGGAGACATTTCCCGGTAAGAGAGGCTACTAAAGATAAACGACTAGATAGTCAGATCCCACACATACCAAGCATTTCAATCATACACACAATATGCTCGATATGTGCAAATACAACGAAGCATCACAACATGACTCTATGACACAAGTACTTTATTTAAGGCTCAGGGAGCCATACATAACATACACAAAGGTACGGGTCTCACGACCCCACGTACAAGTCATACAGTCATACAAACCAGCAGCAGAAGTAACTTGTCTGAGTACAGACAACTAGTAAAATAAAAGAGGCTTGGACAGCCTAGCTATACTACGTGGTCCTTCACAAGCTCAGGGTCACCACCTGGGTCTTTAGCCTACTCGTTGATGTCAACGTCTACATAGAACCCATCAGAAGGGGTTGCAGCGTCTTCTGTAAAAATGTAGATTATAGCAACATGAGTACAAAGGTACTCAGCAAGACTTACATCAGATCCTACATACATGCATAGTATCAAGAAGGGTCGGTGGAGTTATTGCAGCAAGCCAGCTTTGACTCTTGGCTAGGCTATCCTACGATACTCCAACTTGAAATGGTTTTGCGCACACGAGTCCACTACTCACCACTTCAATACACTACCGAGGATCCACCTCCGTCTTCCTACGGAAGGGCCATCCTCGGCACTCACGCTTATCTTGAGGCTTTTAACAGTTTCCATTTACTTGTCTATGAACTGTATAGGCAACCAAGTAGTCCTTTACCGCGGACGCGGCTATTCGAATAGATCATGTTAACCCTGCAGGGGTGTACTTCTTCATACACGCTCTCACCACTTACCGTCGCTTACACGACATGTACTCAGCAACCTTCAAGCGGAAGCCCAACGTGGGTGTCGGCCACGACCTACCTAATCACCTAAGCCTCCAGTCCAGGTTTATCGCCTATTCAGGTTCCATCCACAGGGAGTCCGGCCGAGGTTTCCCATACGGCCCCGAACGATGTGAACAGGGTTCCCGAGATACCTAACGGGTATTCGGTACACCCGGCCACGTACCTACCGCATCACAGCCCACCCCTACGGTCAGCGCTGTCCACGGCCTCCAGTAGGCTACAAACACCAGAAACTAGTTGCAACTCCTGGACGGAGAACTAGGGTGAATAAGAAGCCGAGAGGGTCCATTGGTTTCGGGCCCAATGCATGGTAGTAGCTGATTCTTAAATCACACATACAGATCTCAGTGCTTAAGGTCGGCTTCAATGAAACAACCCACCATGTACTCCTACATGGCCTCTCATCGATACCTTTACCAAATCGTGTTCACCACACCACTTCCATTACCGACATAATCATTTCACTCTAGCCCATCACCCAGATGAACCAGACCTGACACGACTCTAAGCATAGCAGGCATAGCAAGGTAGGAACAACACATACATATGGCTCAATCAACTCCTACACATGCTAGTGGGTTTCATCTAGTTACTGTGGCAATGACAGGTCATGCAGAGGAAATGGGTTCAACTACCGTAGCACACAGCAGTTTGAAATGCGTTGTCTTAATGCAGTAAAGGAGAGCAGGAGCGAGAACATGGGATTGTATCGATATGATCAAATGGTTGGTTGCTTGCCTGATGGTTCGATGCACTGATACGGTTCTTCGTTAGGGTAATCACGGTACTCCTCGGAGGCAGAACCTGTCGCAAAGGACATCGATACACAAGCATCACCAAACAATGTGCAACAATATGATGCATGCATGAAACATGGCAATATGAGTGTGTTGGGCTAATGCAACTAAAACCAGAAGGGTTTGAACAAATTTGAATCAAAGATTCAAATTTCAAATTCAAATATGGCCTTTTAAAGTGCTTTTCCTTGTTCTGCTTAAAACATTAATTTAACTTGTTTGATCATGCATGAAAATAGTACAGATGGATAGATTGGATTTTTCTGATCATTTTTCATATATAATTTGTCCAATTTGGAGTTACAGAATAAAAGTTATGAATTGTTGAAGTTTAAATAATATTCTGGAATTTCCTGATTTAAATTTAAATCCAGAAAATCAATTACTGAGTCAGCCTGACGTCAGTGTGACGTCAGTGGTCAACTGCGGCTGGCTGAAGTCAAACCTGACGTGTGGGGCCCACACGTCAGTGACAGGGGGGTTAAACAGGGTTAATTTAATCCTAATTACTAATTAGTGGCGCTGGGGCCCACTAGTCAGTGTCAGGGGGTTAACTAACAGTGGTTAGCGCTAATCCTAATTAGCTACAGGGCTGGGCCCACCTGTCAGGGACTCAGGGGGTGTCCTGCCGTGGTCAAAGTGGGTCAAACCCACCGGCGACGTGACGCCGGCGAGGCCCGAGACGGCGGCGCGACGCGGAATCGCGCTATAGGGCACGGGAGAGGCCGTGCTTGGGCTCGTTGGAAAGCTCTTGCTCCCGCGCGTCGAACGGTGGCCGTGGCTGGGCCTGGGGTGGCCGGAGTCGACGGCGGCGAGCTCGGCTGCGGCCGCCGGAGTTCGGGTGCGGTCGG
>NC_057812.1:687411666-687416451 GCF_018294505.1 Triticum aestivum
AGCTTCTGAGCTAGTCGGGGGAGCGAGGGGTGGCCGGAGATGGCTGCTATGGCGAACGGCGGCGACGGTGGTGTTCGGCCGTGTGAGAGAGAGAGCGAGGGAGAGGAAGGAAGAGTCGGGGGAGAGTGAGAGAGAGCAGGGGGGAGGCGTGGCGCCGTCCAGGGCATCGAGGCGAGGAGGGGAGGGCAGGCAGGCAGGGAGAGAGGTGGCGTGGCGCGGTGGCGCGCGCGCGCGCCGGCCACACTCCGCTCCCTCTGCCGGGACGAAGACGACAGAGGAGGGAGATGGGCTGGGCCGGCTGCTGGCTGGGCCGGCCAGCTGGCTGGGCCGCACAGTGGAGGAGCCCAGGTAAGCTCCTCCTGTTAATTATTTTCTGTTTTCTAATTTCTGACATTTGTTTTGATTTAAAAAAATATATTAAATCATTTATTTAACTTATGCCAATTTTTGCAGGAGCTATATATATTATTCCAGAGCTCCTTTATAAATGGCATAATATTTGGACATATATTAATATATATAATAATATATTTCCAATGCAAATAATTATGCATTAATTCCAAATGCCCAAAATAAATACCTGTGAGCTCTTAAAAATATTGGTTTGATTTTTATCTCTGTCCAATATTTTCAGAGAGCAACATGAGCATTTTCTTGGACCTTTTTGGAGAAATTTTTATTTGGATCATTTTCAAAAAGATTCTGAGGGTTTCACAGATCCCCATTTCAAGTTTCTGATGAAAGAGTAAACATGATGCAACACTCTAATGCATGGCTAACTAGGATGTGACAGCAAACATAGAAAGAAAAAAATCATTCAGCAAGAACAAGATGAAGGTATGGTAGTTGGGCATGATAACCTGAAGCTGTACATTTCAAATTTTTACAAAACCCTCTTCGGGCCTCCCGAGGACAACTTCGTGTCGCTCGATGAGCTCGTGGTTGGGGACATACCCCAACTTCAGATGGATGAAATAAGATTTTTATCTGCACCATTTACTGAGAAAGAGATGTTTGAGATGGTTTCACAAATAAAGCACAATAAGTCACCCGGCCCAGATGGATTCTGATATGTCTCCAACGTATCTATAATTTTTGATTTCTCCATGCTATATTATCTACTGTTTTAGACATTATTGGGCTTTATTATCCACTTTTATATTATTTTTGGGACTAACCTATTAACCGGAGGCCTAGCCCAGAATTGCTGTTTTTGCCTGTTTTAGGGTTTTGAAAAAAAGGAATATCAAACGGAGTCCAAACGGAATGAAACCTTCGGAAACGTGATTTTCTCATCAGATAAGATCCAGGAGACTTGGACTCATCGTCAAGAAAGCCACGAGGTGGTCACGAGGGTAGAGGGCGCCCCCTAGGGCGCGCCCCCTACCTCATGGGCCCTTCGAAGCTCCACCAACATACTTCTTCCTCCTATATATATGTGACGCCCCAAGCCCGGAGCTTCAGACGCCTTCCATGTTGTTCGAGTTTCGTCGTGTGAGTTGTTGGTTTGTTGCATTCATCTTTGCATATTTTGCATTGCATCATGTCATCATGTATCATATCATTAGTTCTTTTGCAACTCAACTAAATAAATCGTATGGATCTTTGGTCCATTTAAATCGTGGGATATTCACAATGGTGATTAGAACATATACTCCCAATATTATTAGGGAGCTATAATCAATATTCCATTCTTATGTAATCAACCAAACACAACTACATCTTTCTCTTGCCACCAAATCCCCCTTCAAGTTGAAACCCTATCACTAGCTTCTTTCTTTCAAATACAACCATCCATTGCAGGTGACATTTTTCTATCGCATAAAAATGTTCACCTTTTCTCTATAAATCATACCCCGTGCATACCACCTCCGTGTCAAATTTTAGCTCATTTGGGTTTGGTTTGGTTGGATTCAAAAATGGCTCAAGTTTGAATCTAATTCAAACTTGAATTATTTTTCTATCTCTAAAATAATGCCAAACCATTTTATTCTATTTGTGCAAAGTTCCGGCGCTCCAAGAATATTTTATTTTCTGAATTATTCTTTCCCTAACCCTCTCTTTATTTTTTTCCTTCTCTCTATTTGTTTTTCTGTTAAAGCAAATTAGAGAGGAATGAAAGAGAGGAGTTCAGCCTAGCCCAGCAGCAAGGCCCATCCTTTCCCCATGCGCCGGCCCATCCATCCTAGGCCCAACCAGCCGCCCGTCTCCCTAGGACAGTCTCCACCGCGCTGGCCCTTTTGGCCACCTGCAGGCCCCCCGCAGCCCAGCCTTGCCTCTAGGGCCTCCTGTAGCCGCAGGCCACCTAGGCCAAGGCCCAGCCGGCGCCCTGCTTGACCTAGCCGACCCGAGGCCCAGTCGCTACACCACCTCACCCGTCGATCTCTTCCTCGTTTCCCTGCCGCCGCCAACCTCTGTCCCGATCTGGATCATCCCCGATCCCATCTCTCTCCCTCGCGCAACAACCTCCCGATCCCACCGCTCCCTCACCCCTCGCTCCCTTTCCCCGATCCAGCGCCGCGCCCTCGTCCCGTTCCCCTCTGCCTCCTCCTCGCTGCCGGCAGCCACCCCGGCCAGCCTCCGGCCACCTGCAGGCCGACCCCCGTGCCCTCAAGTGCCTCGCCGCCCGGACCCGTCGTCCTCAACGCCGCCTCTCCTGCTCGTTGACCGCGCTGCCAGAGCCCTGCACCATGCCAAGGTCGCCGGCGCCCCCAAGTCCGTGTCGCCAAGTTCCTCGACCTCGCCGGAGCACAGGACCTCCTCGGCCGCCGCTTCGCGAGGGACGTCGGGCGCCACCAGCAGCAGTTCTGCACCAAGTCCCCATCGCCGAGTCCCTCGCCGTGACCCGTCAAGCCGCCGTTCTGTCAATCCGCGGGAGACCTCCGCTGCACCAAGTCCATCCAGCCGCCGCTGCATGTGCCCTCGCCTCTACCGCGCCTCCTTCTTCTTCTGCTGCTGCAGTGCAGGCCACCGCAGTACCGCCCCAACCTCCATGACCAGCGCCATGAACCGCAGCTCGTTGTACTGGCTTCCGAACCGCAAGACCAAGTACATCCACCGACCTCAGCGTTCCCTGGACACGTCAAGGTCGACTCCATCGCAAAGAACGACTACGCGGATTGTACCAAGTACCCCTTCATTTTGAAGAGACCAACAAGTCCGAAGAACTCCAAGTTCGACGACGCTCTCTGCCCGAACGACTACCACCGACGCGTACCTCTCAGTCGCCGTGGGTTTCGTCAAGTTCAACGGTGAACCTCGAATCCCTCGGATTTGTCTAAGTCCAAAGATGCAAGTACCACTCCGGACCATGTATGATGACCCTCGTCGAAGACCAGTGTAACGCAAACGTCAAGTTCAACTACCGTCGCGAGAACCGCTACTTCCCACGACGACCCCGTGAACAAATACTTCCCCTTCGATACGTGTACCCTTACCGCCGTACTCGATCCGTTTCGATAATGCACGCTTCGAAGGTATAACCATCGAGACGACGCCCGTGAATGAACGCATGTGTGTTGCATGTAATGCTCGTGTTTGCGTCATGTCCGAGTTGTCTCTTGCTCGGTCCTCCTCGTTTGCCGCTAACCGTGGGAACCCGATAACCGGGAGCACCCGACCGTTTATCGCATGACCCGCATCCGCACACTTCTCCTTTGCATCAGTATCTCAATCGAGTTACCGGGAACCGGAACGTTGCCGTGGCACCGTTTCGTTATAGTTGCCGTGGCACCCTTTTTGCTTCCGCCACGATGACAAATGCTTCTCAATGCTCTTGTCAACTTTTAATAAAAATTGCATAAACTTGAACATGTCATCCGCATCATGTTAACAACTTTAAGATGTTTAAAATTGTTGTTGTTTGCTTTAAATTGCTAATGCATATGGGGATTTACCGGATTTGTTGTTTGTTATATCCGGCCCCATTTCAATTGTTTAGATGGTGTAGTTTTGTTATGCCTCACTTCTTGCCATGTTAACCAACATGTAATATTGTTGAGTGCATAACCGAGAGAGAACTAAATAATTGATGTGGTGTTCCGTCATTATGCAACTCGTTGCATATTGAGCTCCACTTAATTTGTAGTATTGGTTGTGCACTTTGTCATGCTATGCCGCATTAACCGGACATGCATCATACTTGATTGTGCATCATGCCATGTTTATGTGATGGTTGTTTACTTTGTTGTTTGCTTCTTTCCGGTGTTGCTTCTTTGGGTTGGTTCTGATAATGTCGTGTTTGTGAGGATTCGTTCGACTATGTCCATTTGTCTTCTTCATGGACTCGTTCTTCTTCCTTGCTGGATTTCAGGCAAGATGACCATACCCTCGAAATCACTTCTATCTTTGCTTGCTAGATGCTCGCTCTTTTGCTATGCCTATGCTGCGATACCTACCACTTGCTTATCATGCCTCCCATATTGTTGAGCCAAGCCTCAAACCCACCTTGTCCTAGCAAACCGTTGTTTGGCTATGTTACCGCTTTGCTCAGCCCCTCTTATAGCGTTGTTAGTTGCAGGTGAAGATTGGAGTTTGTTCCTTGTTGGAACATGGATATTTTGTTGGGATATCACAATATCTCTTATTAAATTAATGCATCTATATACTTGGTAAAGGGTGGAAGGCTCGGCCTTATGCCTGGTGTTTTGTTCCACTCTTGCTGCCCTAGTGTCCGTCATATCGGTGTTATGTTCCCGGATTTTGCGTTCCTAACACGGTTGGGTTATAATGGGAACCCCTTGACAGTTCCCTTTGAATAAAACTCCTCCAGCAATGCCCAACATT